>NC_086446.1:594798580-594911080 GCF_028390025.1 Pseudophryne corroboree | reverse complement strand
AGCATGAACAGGGCCATTTCTAGCCAATTTGGCTCCCAGTGCGAGATTTAAAAATGCGTCCCCCCCATATTCACATAAGAAAAAATGGGGCCCCCCCATAGATATAAAGAGGGAAACCATGCGCGCGCCGAAGGCGCGTGTGCTCCCGGCAAGGGGGCGTGGCCTCGTTAAAATGGGCATGGCTGTAAGATGGGCGTGGCCTCATCTGATATCATCACGGCCACCACAGGATTAAAAAAAAAAAAGGCCTCATTTTACACATTACAGCAGGCACGCGACCCCATTTTACACAGCACGGCAGGCAAGTGTCCCCATTTTACACATTGCGGCAGGAAAGTGTCCCCATTTTACACATTGCGGCAGGAAAGTGTCCCCATTTTACACATTGCGGCAGGAAAGTGCCCCCATTTTACACATTGCGGCAGGCACATGTCCCCATTTTACACAGTACGGCAGGCAAGTGTCCCCATTTTACACAGTACGGCAGGAAAGTGTCCCCATTTTACACATTGCGGCAGGCACGTGTCCCCATTTTACACATCACGGCAGGCAAGAGTCCCCAATTTACACATTCCGGAAGACTGCGTCCCCATTTTACACATTCCGGCAGGCAAGTGTCCCCATTTTACACATTCCGAAGACAGGTGTCCCCAATTTACACAATACGGCAGGTGGTGGTGGTGAGGAGGGAGGGAGGGAGAGAGAGAGAGGGAGAGGGGCTGACTTACATTTGAAGCGGTTCTTCCCGCTCTTCAGCCGCCTCTCCCTCGTCTGCGCGGCGCCGGCCGGCTTGGCTCCCCCTTCTCCCTCCTCCCGAGCGCCCAGCTGGGGGGCGGGGTTTCGCGGAATGACGCGATTGCGTCGTGACTTCACGACACAAACGCGTCATTCCGCGAAACCCCGCCCCCCGAGCTGGGCACTCGGGAGGAGAGGGGAGGGGGGATTTAGTGCTGAAGAAGTGCCGCGGCGGGCGCCCCGTGCGGTTGCACGGCTCGCCCGCCGCAAGAAACGGCACTGAGCATGAACATACCTAGCATGGACATAGAACAGCAGGGTTATGGTTGGAAAGAATCCAGGCCAGGTATTCAGTTTGGTCAAGTATAAGAAACAGCAAGCATGATTGCAGACATCTGTCAGCTTGTTTTAAAAAGGTGTCGGACCGAAGGGACAGGGCTCCTGACGGTGATCTAGTGACCCAGGTGATAGACCAGATGATGGCTACTGTTAGGGGTCCTGAATCTCAGTGGTCTCTGGAAAATGTACACCTCTGTCTGCAAAGATTTGCTTTAAACTGTTTTGTGACCTGGTAACTACTGATAATCTGCTGTAAACTGCCGGTCTGTGGATAAGAAGTGGGAAAATAAACCTGGCATTTGGAACTTTTACCTGGTGTATATGATCCTTGTCACATTACCTTAATGCTATATGAAAATATAGCTAACAGTGGTGAAAAGCATGCAGGTTAAACCTCAGTAGGCTAACCATGTGACTGATTTACATAAATAAACAACCCGTGTCTCCCCATTGCTTTTAATTTTACTAAACATCTCCTTGCTCCTATTCTTCTTCATCCTTGCTGCAATTAAGATGATTACATTTCCTGGCTTTTGTTTGATATTTACTACTCTGGAGTTGACTGGGTTATGTTAAGACCAGTGCTGCCATCAGAAATTTTGGGATCCGGGACTGACAAAATAGGCAGAGCCCCCACCCCAAAAAATAAAAGATAATATAATATATATAAAATTCCTATGCACATATGGAGCAACACAATATTATCCCCTTTGCACCATATTAAGCCTACAGTAATGCTCCTGACACCATATTATGCCCCTGTCCCAAGATTATGACTCACACAGTAATGCCCCGAACAACATATTATGCTTCCACATTAATGCCCTTGTCACCATATTATGCCCACACAGTAATTATGCCAGTACCTTCTCATTGCCAGGGGTTCTGCTCGTTGTCAGGGGATTCTCTCCCCTGGACAACGCTGCGGGTCTGCCGTCCCGGCATGGGCCTCCGTTCATGCCTGCCTGCTTCAAACTATTGAAAACATCCCTCCCAAAATGGCTGCCACCTCAGAGGAGACATTTATTAAAGATACTAGAGCCTCCTCTAATATCTGTAATAACTGTCTCCTCTGAGGCGCCGCCAATTTTGAGAGGGACATTTTCAATATAGCGCGATGGACGGCAGCATGAGGGGCTTGGGCTCTCCCGTCTCTGTCAGAGAGGCCGGGCCCAGGACAGCTGTGCCCCCAGTGCCCCTCTGATGGCGGCCCTGGATGTAAGAGATGTACTGTCTAGCTGTGTGCAGCTGAATGCATTGTAATGTCACAGAGGTACTTTCTGCTTGCAGCTGAATGCACTGTGATGTCTCAGAAGTAATGTCTAGCTACCTGCAGCTGAATCCATTGTGATCAGGCCCGGCGCTGGCCGCTCAGCAAGGTCTGCAAAGCAGGGAGGCGCTGGGCTAGAGAGGTGCTCTCCCCGCTCTGCTACCTCGCTCTTGGTGATGGGCAGTGTTAGTGTTACTGCCGGCTGCTGCAGCCTGTGCCTGTCACACTGACAGGCAGCAGCAGCGCCGGTAGGATGAACAGCTGAGCTGATATCCTGTGCCAGGAACCTTCCCTCTCCCCTCGCCTCCCGCTGCACATGTCCAGACTCCTGCAGGAAGACAGGCAGCAGCGTCACCCCTCCCTCCCCTGTGACTCTGTCTGAAGACACAGTAGTCTTCCGCACCGTCTACCCCCCTCCCTCATTAGTGGAGGAGGCAGGAAGTCACGTGCATCAGAGGAGCCAGCAAACATGAGAACTTCGAAGAGCAGCAGCCACACTGAGGAGCAGAGACTGAGGTAAATAAATACTGCTGCAGATAAACATGTGCTGGGGGTGTTTGTGTGTGTAATTAATGTGTACTGGGGGTTGTCATTAATGTGTACTGGGGGGTGTCATTAATGTATACTGGGGAGGGGGGTAATCATTAATGTGTACTGGGAAGGAGGGGGTGTCAATGTGTACTGAGGGGTGTCCAGAGCCGGCCCTAACCAATATGATGCCCTAGGCAAGGTTTGGGCTGGTGCCCCCTAGCACCACCGCTGGTTCCGCCTCTGACCTTGCAACTCTTTCCCAGCACCATCACCCCTCATCCATAGCAGTCCTTATTTTGGTGTTTGTACCCCCTATAATTTAAATAGGAACAGTTCGGACATTTGGCGCACAGCCCAGTAAGGGGTGTGTTTATGCTGGCAAGGGGCATGGCAACATAATAGTAACCCCAATTCCAATTACGCCACACAGTACTGCAACTTTATTCACATTTGATCATGCGATAGTGTCCATAATTCATATTACATCCCACAGTAGTATCACTTTACCTTATAAACGTTACTCCTCCCAGTAGAGCCCCTTATTCACATTACATAACTGAATTGCTCCTTATTCACATTACACCACACGCTATTGCTCTTTATTCACATTAGACGACACAGTAGTGCCCTTTCTATACGCAATGCCACATAGTAGAGCACCTTATACACATAATGCCACACAGTAATGCCCCTTATGTCACGTCTGGCAGGGTTTGAGGATCCGGCAGCTGAGATTTGCCCGAGGAGGTAGCAGGCTATGAATGAACCAGATGAGGGGGCTGGATATAGTTCCTTCGCATGGGACACGGCGCAATGAAGAACGTAGGCGGGGTTTGAGAGTCAATGGAAAGTATTTATTATGTACAGGGCTGAGGTAGGCAACTGAGGCTGAAGCACAATGGTTAAAGACGTGGCTGGAGGTGAAGAACTGCGGACTGTGATTTGAAAGACGAGACTGTAGATGATGAACTGTGGAACTGTGGATGGTAGTTGAAAACGTGGCTGGAGACAAGGACTGTGGACTGTGGTAAACGAGGCTTGAAGATAATAATCTGCAGGCTGTGGTCAGTGGTACAAAGGCGTGGCTGGTGAAGGAGATCTGTGGAGTGTGGCTTGAAAGACGAGGCAGAAGACCCGGGGCCGACTGTGCCCAAAGAGTCTTACTGGACCGGGTTTTCCAGGAGCGCTTCCACAGGCAGTAGCAGGCAAGAAACGGCAGGGCTGCAGCAGCAACAGAGAACCGACCAAGCAGGATCAGGAGGAACCAAGATACAGCAGGAATCCTGGGAGCACAGGCTAAAGCACCTACAACAGGGTTGTAACTTGAAGCACTGGCATCCCTGTCCTAAACCATCCCCCTTTTATAGGGAGAGCTTCCCCTGGATTGGCTGGAAGATACAGGAAACAGGAACTATGCTTAAAACTTGGTCTCCAACATGGCGGCGCCCAGTAATGCAGACCTTTTTGCAAAGCCACATTGCTCACTGCCCCTGGTCTCCAAGCAACGGTTCAGCAAGAGCGACCCGCTGTAGCGGCGTCCCGCCGCCACGAGCGGACCCCCTCACCTCCGCTACTGCTGCCCACGGATCCGGTGCAGCAGCCCACCTCCACCGCTGCCCGCACAACGCCAAGGAAGCCAGCCCCGCGGCCCCAGCGTACCGGTAAGACTCCGGACGCTGACAGTACCCCCCCTTTTGCGGGTGGACTCCGGACACCTATGTGGTTTAGTTGGAAACTTGGCATGAAATGTCCGAAGAAGTCTTGGAGCATGGACATCCTCTGCATCTACCCAAGATCTCTCCTCTGGCCCATACCCTTTCCAATCAACAAGGTACTGGATGCAACCATAACGTCTGCGAGAATCGAGGATCTTGTGAATCTCAAATTCATCTCCATGTGCTGATTGGATCTTGGGTTATTTAGGCAGAGCGGCTCTGAACCGATTAAGTACCAGTGGTTTTAAGAGAGAAATATGAAATGCATTAGGAATTCTTAACTGCGGAGGTAATTTCACTTTGTAAGCCACAGGATTCAACACTCTTTCGATTGGGTAAGGCCCGATAAATCTGGGAGCAAACTTTTTTGTAGGAACCTTTAATCTTAGGTTACGTGTGGAAACCCAAACCCGATCTCCTACCTTAAGGCTTGGTACAGCTTTTCGTTTCAGATCTGCATAGGTCTTATATCTCTTGGATGTCTTGAGCAAAGTCTTGTGAACTTGTTTCCAGGCTTCAGTAAATTGACGAAGTGTTGACTCTGCGGCCGGAACCTCGAGCGTAGGCAGAAGTTGGAAGTCAGGAACTCTTGGATGGTAACCATAATTAATGAAGAATGGAGAAGATTTTGTGGCAGAGTGATAAAGATTGTTATGGGCAAATTCTGCGAACGGGAGGAAGTCCAGCCAGTCGTCCTGTGAGGAGGACATGAATAAACGCAGAAAAGTCTCCAGGTCCTGGTTCACTCTCTCTGTTTGACCATCCGTTTGAGGATGATATCCAGAGAAGTTTAATTTCACGCCAAGAGCAGAACATAGGGATCTCCAAAACCTGGCCACAAATTGAGGACCTCTATTAGACACGATCTCCTGGGGTAGACCATGGAGTCGAAAGATCTCTGCTATAAACAATTTTGCCAACTGGGATGCAGATGGAAGATTAACCAGAGGAACAAAGTGTGCCATTTTAGAGAATCTGACAACTATGACCCATACGGTGTTCCGCCCACCAGACATAGGTAAATCTGTAATAAAGTCCATAGAAATATGCGTCAATGGTCTTAGTGGTACCGGCAAAGGATGGAGTAACCCGGCTGGTGGACCTTTGGGACTTTTATGCTGGGCACATTTTGGACAGGCAGCTACGAATTCCTGAACGTCAGTCCTGAGATGAGGCCACCAGTAGGAGCGTTGAATGAATTTAAGTGTCTTATGACCGCCCGCATGGCCCATGAAGGAGGAGGAGTGAGCCCATGTAAGAAGTTTTTTGCGAAGATTTGGTGCAACGAAGATCTTCCCTGGAGGAGGAAGTGGAGAGGTATTAGTTGCAGAAAAAGAGGTGGATTCCATGATAAATTGCTCTTTTGAACGGTCAGAGGATTCTTCTGAACTTAGGGAGCAAGATAATGCATCTGCCTTTTTGTTGAGGGAACCTGGTCTGTAACTGAGTTTAAAATTAAAACGGGTAAAGAATAGTGCCCATCTTGCTTGGCGTGGGTTCAGACATCGGGCTGACTGTAGATACAGGAGGTTCTTGTGATCCGTGGTCACCGAAATTGGATGCTGAGCTCCCTCCAACAAATACCTCCACTCCTCAAAGGCCAACTTAATTGCCAGTAATTCCTGTTCCCCAATAGCGTAATTCTGTTCAGCGGGGGAGAATCTTTGCGAGAAGAATGCACAAGGATGGACCTTCTTGTCCTCGAAAAGCTGGGATAATACTGCTCCTACTCCTACAGTAGAGGCATCAACCTCCACCAAGAATGGACGGCTGAGATCGGGTTGTCGAAGAACTGGAGCAGTCGTGAAGGCCTCCTTTAAAGATGAAAAAGCTTCCAAAGCCTCCGGAGACCACTTGGCAGGATCAGCTCCCTTCCTAGTTAATGCGGTTATAGGAGCTATGACAGAAGAATAATTTTGAATGAATCTTCGGTAGAAGTTAGCAAACCCCAGGAAACGTTGAATTCCTTTAAGGGTAGCTGGAAGTGCCCAATCCTGAATCGCCTGGACTTTAGCGGGGTCCATCTGTAACCTCTGCCCTGAAAGAATGTAACCGAGGAATGGAATCGTGGGTACTTCAAAGGTGCACTTCTCTAACTTACAGAATAACTGATTCCTTCGTAAACGAGTTAACACTTCTTTGACTTGTTCCCGGTGGGTCTTCAGATCCCTAGAAAAAATGTGGATGTCATCCAGATACACTACCAAGCAGTCATAGAGGAGATCTCTGAAGATTTCGTTAACGAACTCTTGAAAGACGGCTGGGGCGTTGCATAGGCCAAAAGGCATTACCAGGTATTCGTAATGGCCGTCGCGGGTATTAAATGCCGTCTTCCATTCGTCCCCTGGGCGAATACGTATAAGATTGTAGGCCCCCCGTAAGTCCAACTTAGTAAATACAGTAGCTCCTTCAACACGGTCGAACAGTTCTGGAATCAGAGGTAACGGATATCTGTTCTTAATCGTTATGTCATTGAGACCTCTATAGTCAATACAGGGCCGCAACCCCCCATCCTTCTTTTTGATGAAGAAAAACCCTGCTCCGGCCCGAGATGTAGAAAACCTGATGAACCCTTTCTCCAAGTTCTCCCGTATATACTCCGACATGGCCTGTGTCTCGGGAAGTGAGAGAGGGTAAATTCGACCTCGGGGAGGAGTCTTACCGGGTACTAGCTCAATGGGACAATCCCAAGTACGATGCGGAGGCAAGGTGTCCGCCCCATGCTTACTGAAAACATCTTGAAAAGACTGGTACTCCACAGGAAGGCTGGAAGGGTTGGAAGAACAGAGAGGTCTAACTGAAGGTAAACAGTTCTGAAAGCAGTCTTGTCCCCAAGAGAGAACATCCATAGTTTGCCAATCTATGTGGGGATTGTGTCTGATTAACCATGGAAACCCTAGGATTAGTTCATGAGAGGCTTTAGGAATTACAAGGAAAAATATTTTTTTCTGAATGGAGAACTCCGACCTTCATCTTGAGAGGAATAGTACGAAAGGATATAATACCCTCTGGGATATAACTTCCATCCACTGCGGTAACAGAAATGGTACGATCCAAAGGAACCGTTTGTATTCCAGATCGTTTGACCAGAGCTGACGTAATGAAGCTTTTGGCGGCTCCGGAGTCGAGTAGTGCAGGGATGAGAAGAGAAGAAGAAGGGAGCTCCAATTGGGTTAACAGGACAGACTCTTTCTTGGTATGTAATTCTGAGAATTCTCCTAGCTTGACCTCTCCAGCACAAACTAGGAGCGGGCGTTTCCCGGACGTAGACTGCAAGTTTTAACAAAGTGATCAGATGCACCACAATACAGGCAGAGGTTCCCTTGTCGCCGTCTCTGACGTTCTTCATTGTAGAGGTGGGAGCGATTAATCTGCATGGGTTCTTCCACAGTTGGTGATGATGGTGTTGGTGGAAGAACAACTCTAGGCTTAGGGCGATCTGACCGCAACCTCTCCATACAGCGTTCTCTGTACCTCAGATCTAACTTATTGCATAAAGAAATTAGTTTATCCAACTTATCAGGTACGTCCTGAGTTGCGAGGACATCTTTGATTTTTTCGAGAGACCACTCCAGAAAGCTGCAATGAGAGCCTCCTCGTTCCAGTTCAGTTCTGAGGAAAGGGTGCAAAACTGGATCACGTACTGACTGACCGTACGCGTGCCCTGACGCAGGCGCAGGATCTCCAATGAGGCGGCAGAAGTCCTGCCCGGTTCGTCGAAGATTCTTCGAAAGGTGGCCATGAATTCTGGATAGTTAGATAAGATGGGATCCATCCTCTCCCACAAAGGTGAAGCCCATTCCAACGCTTGCCCGGTAAGTAAAGAAATTATATAGGCTACTTTGGTTCGTGCTGATGGGAAGTTGGCCGACTGTAGTTCGAACTGGATTTCGCACTGGTTAAGAAACCCGCGGCATTGTTTTGGATTCCCATCAAATTTACTGGGAGGTGGCAAATGCAAACGTGGAAGTGGTACTGGTACAGGAGGAAGCAGGACCGGAGGTGCCAATGTGGGAGCAGCTGTAGATACTTGAGGTGCCGTCATGGCAACACAGAGAGAATCGAGACGTTCGGACATACTCTGCATGAACTGCACGATTTGAGATTGTGTGGCCTCCTGCTTACTTAAGCGAGACCAGATATCTGCAGTTGAATCCCCTCCTGAGGCCTGATCACCCGTCGAATCCATTGGGCCAGTGCTTACTGTCACGTCTGGCAGGGTTTGAGGATCCAGCAGCTGAGATTTGCCCGAGGAGGTAGCATTCTATGAATGAACCAGATGAGGGGGCTGGATATAGTTCCTTTACATGGGACACGGAGCAATGAAGAACGTAGGCGGGGTTTGAGAGTCAATCGAAAGTATTTATTATGTACAGGGCTGAGGTAGGGAACTGAGGCTGAAGCACAATGGTTAAAGACGTGGCTGGAGGTGAAGAACTGCTGACTGTGATTTGAAAGACGAGACTGTAGATGATGAACTGTGGAACTGTGGATGGTAGTTGAAAACGTGGCTGGAGACAAGGACTGTGGACTGTGGTAAACGAGGCTTGAAGATAATAATCTGCAGGCTGTGGTCAGTGGTACAAAGGCGTGGCTGGTGAAGGAGATCTGTGGAGTGTGGCTTGAAAGACGAGGCAGAAGACCCGGGGCCGACTGTGCCCAAAGAGTCTTACTGGACCGGGTTTTCCAGGAGCGCTTCCACAGGCAGTAGCAAGCAAGAAACGGCAGGGCTGCAGCAGCAACAGGGAACCGACCAAGCAGGATCAGGAGGAACCAAGATACAGCAGGAATCCGGGGAGCACAGGCTAAAGCACCTACAACAGGGTTGTAACTTGAAGCACTGGCATCCCTGTCCTAAACCAGCCCCCTTTTATAGGGAGAGCTTCCCCTGGATTGGCTGGAAGAAACAGGAAACAGGAACTATGCTTAAAACTTGGTCTCCAACATGGCGGCGCCCAGTAATGCAGACCTTTTTGCAAAGCCACATTGCTCACTGCCCCTGGTCTCCAAGCAACGGTTCAGCAAGAGCGACCCGCTGTAGCGGCGTCCCGCCGCCACGAGCGGATCCCCTCACCTCCGCTACTGCTGCCCACGGAACCGGCACAGCAGCCCACCTCCGCCGCTGCCTGCACAACGCCAAGGAAGCCAGCCCCGCGGCCCCAGCGTACCGGTAAGACTCCGGACGCTGACACCTTACACATAAGAGACACATTATTAATGTCCTTATAAACATAATGCACCTTACACATTATGACAACCTTTATTAATGCCCTTTTACACATAATGTCCCTTACACATATGCTGCACATTATTAATGCCCTTATACACATAATGACACACATAGTGCCCCCTACACATTTGCTACACATTATTAGTGCCCCTATACACATAATCACACACATACAGTAGTAGCCTGTTACACATATGCCGCACATTATTAATGCCCTTATACACATAATGACACACATAGTGCCCCATACACATATATTGCACATTATTAATGCATTTTTACATGACACACATAATGCTTCTTACACATATTCCAAACACTACTGCACAACCAACCCACTCACATGCACACAGCACTCACACTGCCACTAACACTGTGACCTCTGCCTCTGCTTGGATACAGATGTCTCCTCATAAATCTTGCCTCAGTGTTAACGTCGGGCACTTTTTTTATGAAAATGCATCTTATTTGCATTGGTATGTGGCTAGGATGTACAAGCAGCTTATGCTGATTAAAATGATATGCAGCATGCCTATATACTGTGTGAGATTGTGGCTGTATCTGCATATGAAATGCTACACACAGAATATAGGCATGCCGCATATCATTTTAATCAGCAGAAGCTGCTGATGCCCATAGGCATATCAAATGCCCTAGGCAATTGCCTAGTTTGCCTATGCCTATAGCCGGCTCTGGGGGTGTCATTGATGTGTACTGGGGAGGGTGGTAATCATTGATGTGTGCTAGGAAGGGGGGGTGTCATTGATGTGTACTGGGGAGGGGGGGTGTCATTAATTTGTGCTGGGGGGTGTCGTTAATGTGTGCTGGGGAGGGGGGGTGTCGTTAATGTGTACTGGGGAGGGGGGGGTGTTGTTAATGTGTGCTGGTGAGGGGGGGTGTAATTAATGTGTATTGGGGAATCATTAATGTGTGCTGGGGGGTGTCATTGATGTGTACTGGGGGGTGTCATTCATCTGTGCTGGGGGGTGTCGTTAATGTGTGCTGGGGAGGAGGGTGTAGTTAATGTGTGCTGGGGAGGGGGGGTGTAATTAATGTGTATTGGGGGAATCATTAATGTGTGCTGGGGGTGTCATTGATGTGTACAGGGGAGGGGGGGTGTCGTTAATGTGTATTGGGGGGAATAATTAATGTGTACTGGGGGGTGTCATTGATGTGTAATGGGGATGGGGGGTGTCATTAATGTGTACTGGGGAGGGGGGTAATCATTAATGTGTACTGGGGAGTGTCATTGATGTGTACTGGGGAGGGGGATGTCATTAATGTGTACTGGGGGTGTCATTGATGTGTACTTGGGAGGGGGGGTGTCATTGATGTGTACTGGAGAGGGGGGGTGTCATTAAATTGTGCTGGGGGGTGTCGTTAATGTGTGCTGGGGAGGGGGGTGTAGTTAATGTGTGCTGGGGAGGAGGGTGTAGTTAATGTGTACTGGGTAGGGGGGTGTCACTAATTTGTGCTGGGGGGTGTCATTAATTTGTGCTGAGGGGTGTCGTTAATGTGTGCTGGAGAGGAAGGGTGTAGTTAATGTGTGCTGGGGAAAGGGGGGTGTAGTGTGTGCTGGTGAGGGGGGTGTCAATAATTTGTGCTGGGGGGTGTCATTAATTTGTGCTGGGGGGTGTAGTTAATGTGTGCTGGGGAGGGGGTGTAATTAATGTGTGCTTGGGGGGGGTGTAATTAATGTGTGCTGGGGAGAGTGTGTGTGTGTGCTGCAGGGTCGTGTCATTAATGTGCTGGGGAGTGGCATACAATGTGTGCTGGTAAGTGCGGGTGTCATACTAATGTGTGCTGGAGAAGGGGGGTTCATAGTAATGTGTGCTGGGGGGAAGTGGCATGTATAAAAGGGTGCTCTACCTGGAATAATGTGTGACTGGCTCTACTTGGCGCAATGTGTATGTCAGCGTCCGGGGTCTTACCGGCACGCCGGGGCCGCAGGGCTTGCTGTGCAGGTGGCTTGTGGGCAGCGGCAGAGGAGGGCTGCCGCACCTGGTCCGTGTGCAGCGGTAGGCGGCGGTGGGGGGTCCGCTCGTGGCGGTGGGACGCTGCTGCAGCACTCTCTCTCACTTAGGCGGTTGCTAGGAGACCAGGGGCAGGGAGCTGTGTGGTGTATACAGAAAGGTCTGCATTACTGGGAGCCGCCATGTTGGAGACAAAATTCTGAAGCATAGCGCAGGTTTCCTGTTTTTTCCAGCCAATCCAGGGAGAGTTCTCCTTATAAAAGGGGGCTGGTTTATGACAGGGACGCCAGTGCTTCAAGTTACAACCCAGTTGTAGGTGCTTCAGCGTGTGCTCCCTGGATTCTTGCTGTGTCCTGGTTACTCCTGACTCTGCTTAGCTGTTTCTTATTTGATGCTGCAGTCCTGCCATTTCTAAGCTACTGCCGCCTGTGGAATCGCTCCTGGAAACCCCGGCCCAGTAAGAGCCCTTGGGCACGGACGGTCCCGGGCTACAGCCTCATCTTTCAAGCTACAATCAACAGTTCTTTATCTTCAGCCACGTCTTTAAACCACCATTCACAGTCCACAGATCATTATCTACAGCCTCGTCTTTCAAGGCACAGTCCGCAGTTCTTTATCTCTAGCCACGTCTTTAAATCACCATTCACAGTCCACAGTTCATTATCTACAGCCTCGTCTTTCAAGCCATAATCCGCAGTTCTTTATCTTCAGCCATGTCTTTAAACCACCATTCACAGTCCACAGATCATTATCTACAGCCTTGTCTTTCAAGCCACAGTCCGCAGTTCTTTGTCTTCAAACCTCATCTTTAAGTCATCATTCACAAGCCACAGTTCTTTTCCCTCAACCTCGTTCTCAAGAACTACTACTCACTGACTCATAGCTCCGCCTACGTTATCCTTTGATCCCTCGTTCCATGAGAAGGAACTATATCCAGCCTCCACGTCTTCTTCATCCGCAGTCAACTACTTCCTTGGGCAAGACTCAAGCTGTCGAATCCTCAAATCCAGCCAAGCGTGACAGTGTAAAAGGGGGCTCTACCTGGCGTAATGTATATAAGGGGCTCTACCTGGTGTGTATAAGTGATACTACTGTGTGGCATAATTTTGAATAATGGAGACACAAACTGTCCATGTTTTAGATCTTGGGCGGAGGGCACAAAAATGTCTAGTTACAGCTCTGAGGATGAGATCGGTATTTGTAGAAAGGCGCAAAGTTGATAGTTTGCAGGAGGGCACCGAACACCCTAGCACCGGCCCTGATTGTAATGTCACAGAGGTACTGACTATCTGCCTGCAGCTGAATGCATTGTGATGTCACAGAGATACTATTTAGGAGTCTGTATATGAATGCATTGTGATGTCACAGTGGTAATGTCTAGCTGCCTTCAGTAGAACTTAATGTGATGTTACAGTGGTACTGTTTTGCTGCCAGAAGTTAAATGCATTGATTTCACAGTGTTACTGTTTAGCTGCCCTGTTCTGAACAATTGTGATGTCAGAGGAATAGTCTAGCTGCCTGATTCTGAATGCATGTGATGTCACAGTTACTGTCAAGCTGCTACAGCTAAATGCATTGTGATGTCACAGAGTTACTGTCTAGCTGACTGCAGCTGAATGCATGGTGATGTCTCAGAGGTACTATGGCCCTCATTCCGAGTTGTTCGCTCGTTCTTTTCCTTCGCGTCGGTGCGATTTTCTGCTAACTGCGCAATGTTCGCACTGCGGCTGTGCCAAGTAAATTTGCTAAGAAGTTGGGTATTTTACTCACGGCATTACAAGGTTTTTTCTTCGTTCTGCTGATTGTAGTGTGATTGACAGGAAGTGGGTGTTTCTGGGCGGAAACTGGCCGTTTTATGGGAGTGTGTGAAAAAATGCTGCCGTTTCTGGGAAAAACGCGGGAGTGGCTGGAGAAACGGAGGAGTGTCTGGGCGAACGCTGGGTGTGTTTGTGACGTCACACCAGGAACGACAAGCACTGAACTGATCGCACTGGAAGAGTAAGTCTCGAGCTACTCAGAAACTGCAAAGTAAAATCTTTTCGCAATATTGCGAATACTTTGTTCGCAATTCAGCTAAGCTAAGATTTACTCCCAGAGGGTGGCGGCTTAGCGTGTGCATTGCTGTGAAAAGCGGCTAGCGAGCGAACAACTCGGAATGAGGGCCAATCTGTCTACAGTTGAATGCAGTGTGATGTCTCAGAGGTGCTGTGTAGCTGCCTGCAGCTGAATGCATTCTGATACCACTGAGGCACTGTTGATTTCACAGAGATACTGTAAAGCTGCCTACAGCTAAATGCTTTGTGGTGTCACAGAGAGCTGCCTGCAGCTGAATGCATTGTGATGCCACAGAGGTACTGTCTAGCTGCCTGCAGCTGAATGCTTTGTGTTATCACAGAGAGCTGCCTGCAGCTGATTGCATTGTAATGCCACAGAGGTATTGTCAAGCTGCCTTCAGCTGAATGCATTGTGGGCCTAATTCAGATCTAGGCAGTGATTTTTGCTGTCCTGCAACCAGATAGTTACCTCCTACAGGGGAGGAGTGTATTTTTGCTGTGCAAGTGTGCGATCGTATGTATAGCAGAGCTGCACAAACTGCTTTTGTGCAGTCTCTGAGCAGCCCAGGACTTACTCAGCCAATGCGATCACATCACGCTTTTCGGGACCGGATTTGACGTCAGACACCCTCCCTTGAGCCTGCATGCGTTTATCCAGACACTCCCTGCAAATGGTCAGTTGCCACCCACAAATGGCCTCTTCCTGTCAATCTCCTTGCGAACACCCGTTCGAATGGATCCTTCGCACAATCCTGTCGCTGACCGACGATCCCCGTTCCAGCCATGCGATGCGCCGGTGAAGCGCGGTGCATATGCATGCGCAGTTCAGATCTGATCGCCCGCTGTGCGAAAACGCACAGCAGCGATCCGATCTGAATTAATCCCTGTGAAGTCACACAGTTACTGTCTAGCTGCCGACACTCCCTGCAAATGGTCAGTTGCCACCCACAAATGGCCTCTTCCTGTCAATCTCCTTGCGATCACCCGTGCGAATGGATCCTTTGCACAATCCTGTCGCTGACCGGCGATCCCCATTCCAGCCATGCGATGCGCCGGTGAAGCGCAGTGCATATGCATGCGCAGTTCGGATCAGATCGCCCGCTGTGCGAAAACGCACAGCAGCGATCCGATCTGAATTACCCCCTGTGAAGTCACACAGTTACTGTCTAGCTGCCTGTAGCTGAATGCTTGTGATGTCACAGATGTACTGTCTAGCTGCCTGCAGCTGAATGTATTGTGATATCACAGATGAACTGTTGATGTCAGCAGTGCTGCCATCAGAAATTGTGGGGCCTGGGACTGACAAAATAGGCAGGGCCCCCCACTCAAAAATCCCCCCAAATAAATAAATATATATAATTCCTATGCACATACGGAGCAACACTAAGTCCCCATAGTAATGCTCCTGACACCATATTATGCCCCCACAAATATGCCCCTGTCACCATATTATGCCTCACACAGTAATGCTCCGGACATATTATGCCCACACATTAATGCCCTTGTCAACATAGTATGCCCACACAGTAATTATGCCAGTACCTTCTTGTTGTCAGGGGTTCTGCTTGTTGCCAGGGGATTCTCTCCCCTGACCATCGCTGCTGGTCTGCTATCACAGCAGGGGGCGCTGTTCACGCCTGCCTGCTTCCATCTATTGAAAACTCCCAAAATGGCTACTGCCTCAGAGGAGACAGTTATTACAGATACTAGAGCCTCCTCTAGTATCTTTAATAACTGTCTCCACTGAGGTGCTGCACATTTTAAGAGGGACATTTTCAATATAGCGCGGCGGACGGGGACAGGCAGCAGTGGCGTGAGGGGCCTAGGAACTCCTGTCTCTGTCAGAGAGGCTGGGTCCGGGACAGCTGTGCCCCCAGTACCCCTCTGATGGTGGAACTGGATGTAAGAGATGTACTGTCTAGCTGTCTGCAGCTGAATGCATTGTGATGTCACAGAGGTACTTTCTGCTTGCAGCTGAATGCATTGTGATGTCTCAGAAGTAATGTCTAGCTACCTGCAGTTGAATCCATTGTGATGTCACAGAGGTACTGACTATCTGCCTGCAGCTGAATGCATTGTGATGTCACAGAGGTACTATTTAGGAGTCTGTATATGAATGCAGTGTGATGTCACAGTGGTAATGTGCCTTTAGTTAAACTCGCTGTGATGTCACAGAGGTACTGTCTTGTTGCCAGAAGTTGAATGCATATCGATATCACAGTGTTACAGTCTAGCTGCCTGAATCTGAATGCATGTGATGTCACAGTAAGCTGCTGCAGCTAAATGCATTGTGAGGTCACAGAGTTACTATCTAGCTGCCTGCAGCTGAATGTATTGTGAGGTCACAGAGGTACTGTCTAGCTGTCTGCAGCTAAATGCATTGTTAGGTCACAAAGTTACTGTCTAGCCGCCTGCAGCTGAATGCATTGTGATATCACAGAGGAACTGTTGATATCAGCAGTGCCACCATCAGAAATTGTGGGGCCCAGGACTGACAAAATAGGCAGGGCCCCTCCACCCAAAAAAATAAAAAAAATGCATTTTTTTTATATATTATAATAAAATTCCTATGCACATACGGAGCAACACCATATTATCCCCGTTGCACCATATTAAGTCCCACAGTAATGCTCCTGACACCATATTATGCCCCAACAATTATGCCACTGTCACCATATTTTTCCTCAAACAGTAATGCCCCGGACAACATATTATGCCCCCACATTAATGCCCTTGTCACCATATTATGCCCACACAGTAATTATGCCAGCACCTTCTCCTTGTCAGGGGTTCCGCTCGTTGTCAGGGGATTCTCTCCCCTGACAACAGCTGTTCGCGCTTGCCTGCTTCAAACTATTGAAAACATTCCTCCCAAAATGGCTGCTGCCATAGCGGGCCCTAGACAATTTGATGCCCTAGGCAAAATGTTGGCTGGTGCCCCCTAGCACCACCACTAGTTCTGCATCTGACCCAGCAACAATCAGGCAGTGGGGCCCACCGCGTGGTTACCCTGTGCCCATGTGGGCCAGTTCAACCCTGCATAATGCCCCACAGTAATACCCATAATACACATAATTCCACACAGTAATGCACCTTACACATATGCTCCACATTAGTAATGCCCATAATACACAAAATTCCACACAATAATGCACCTTACACATATGCCCCACATTAGTAATGCCCATTAATACACAACATTCCACACAATAATGCACCTTACACATATGAAACACATTAGTAATGCCCATAATACACATAATTCCACACAGCAATACACCTTACACATATGCCCCACATTAGTAATGCCCATAATACACATAATTCCATACAGTAATGCACCTTACACATATGCCCCACATTAGTAATGCCCATAATACACAAAATTCCACACAATAATGCACCTTACACATATGCCCCACATTAGTAATGCCCATAATACACAACATTCCACACAATAATGCACCTTACACATATGCCCCACATTAGTAATGCCCATAATACACAACATTCCACACAATAATGCACCTTACACATATGAAACACATTAGTAATGCCCATAATACACATAATTCCACACAGCAATTCACCTTACACATATGCCCCACATTAGTAATGCCCATAATACACAACATTCCACACAATAATGCACCTTACACATATGAAACACATTAGTAATGCCCATAATACACATAGGGGGTAATTCCAAGTTGATCGCAGCAGGAAATTTTTTAGCAGTTGAGCAAAACCATGTGCACTGCAGGGGAGACAAATATAACATGTGCATGGAGAGTTAGATTTGGGTGGGTTATTTTATTTCTGTGCAGGGTAAATGCTGTCTGCTTTATTTTTACACTGCAATTTAGATTGCAGATTGAACACACCACACCCAAATCTAACTCTCTCTGCACATGTTATATCTGCCCCCCCTGCAGTGCACATGGTTTTGCCCAACTGCTAAAAAATTTCCTGCTGCGATCAACTCAGAATTACCCCCATAATTCCACACAGCAATTCACCTTACACATATGCCCCACATTAGTAATGCTAGTAGCTTTTTTTTTTTTTTAAATAAAAATAGGATTTTAATTACCTACCAGTAAATCCTTTTCTCGTAGTCCGTAGAGGATGCTGGGGTCCACATTAGTACCATGGGGTATAGACGGGTCCACTAGGAGCTACTGGCACTTTAAGAGTTTAATAGTTTGGGCTGGATCCTCCCTCTATGGATCACCTACCAGACTCAGTCTAGAAACTGTGCCTGAGGAGACGGACAACTTCGAGAGAAGGATTTTACACAGAAAGTGGCGATATTCACACCAGCTCACACAAACAAGGCAAACCAAGCTAACTAGCTTGAAAACTCAGCAACAGCCGAAGAACATTACTGAACGGGAGGGAGAGCGCGGAGGCTCCTGCAGAACTGATTGACCAAACTTAAGGTCCTCAGAGGCTAAAGTATCGAACCTGTAGAACTTTGCAAACGTGTTCGACCCAGACCAAGTAGCCATACGACAAAGCTGTAAAGCCGAGATACCCCAGGCAGCTGCCCAGGAAGAACCCACCTTACGAGTAGAGTGGGCCTTAACAGATTTTGGACACGGCAGTCCTGCCGTAGAATACGCATGCTGGATAGTGAACCTGATCCAGCGAGAGATTGTCTGCTTAGAAGCAGGACACCCAAGTTTCTTGCGATCATACAGGACAAGCAGAGAGTCTGATTTTCTTTGACGAGCAGTCCTCTTCACATAGATTTTCAGAGCCCTTACAACATCCAAGGACTTTGATGGAATTGAGGAGTCAGTAGCAACTGGCACCACAATAGGTTGGTTGATATGAAAATCCAACACAACCTTTGAAAGGAACTGCTGACGTGTACGGAGCTCAGCTCTAGCTTCATGGAAGATCGAAAAGGGGCTTTTACAAGACAAAGACCCCCAACTCCGACACATGTCGAGCAGAAGCTAAGGCCAACAAAGTGACAGCCTTCCACGTGAGAAACTTGACTTCAACCTCCTGTAGAGGCTCGAACCATTTTGATTTGAGGAACTGTAACACCACGTTAAGATCACAGGGTGCTGTAGGCGGCACAAAGGGAGGCTGGATGTGCAGAACCCCTTTCAAAAAAGTCTGAACCTCAGGGAGGGAAGCCAGTTGTTTCTGGAAGAAAATGGATAAGGCTGAAATCTGGACCTTTACGGATCCCAAGCTCAGGCCCATATCCACACCTGCTTGCAGGAAGAGGAGAAACCATCCCAGTTGAAACTCCACCATAGGAAACTTCTTGGATTCACACCAAGATACATATTTTTTCCAAAATGTGATTGTAATGTTTAGACGTTACTCCTTTCCTAGCCTGTATCAGGGTAGGAATAACCTTGTTCGGAATGCCTTTCCGAGCTAATATCTGGCGTTCAACCTCCATGCCGTCAAATGTAGCCGCGGTAAGTCTTGATAAGCAAACGGCCCCTGTTGCAACAGGTCCTCCCGAAGAGGAAGAGGCCTTGGATCTTCCAGCAGAAGCCCCAGAAGATCTGCGTACCAAGCCCTTCTTGGCCAGTCCGGAGCAATGAGGATTGCCTGAACTCTTGTTCTCCGTATGAGCTTTAGAATCCTTGGAATGAGTGGAAGTGGAGGAAACACATACACCAACTGGAACACCCACGGAGACACCAGAGCGTCCACCGTCACTGCTTGTGGGTCTCTCGACCTGGAACAATACCTCCGAAGCTTCTTGTTGAGGCGGGAGGCCATCCTGTCTATCTGAGGAACCACCCAAAGATGTGTCATGTCCGTGAACACCTCTGAATGGAGGCCCCACTCTCCTGGATGGAGATTGTGTCTGCTGAGGAAGTCCGCTTCCCAGTTGTCCACTCCCGGAATGAAAATTGCTGACAGCACCAAAGCGTGTTTTTCTGCCCAGAGGATGATTCTTTTTTTTTTTTTATTCTTTATTTTGTATGGTCAGTCAAAGTAGAAACAGTACAAATAGAAGTAGCAAACGGGCAAACCGAGCCTACAAACAAAACAACGACCATAGTATTTTAAAGAATAACAAACTAAAAACCAAAATTGAATCAGTATCGAATGGATATTGGGGGGGGGGGGGGAATGAAGAAGAATGGTGGGGGGGAGGGGAGGAGGGAAGGGAGGGAAACCACGATACAGTCTTACAGCAACAAGTATATGTCGATCTATGATATGTAGGATAAGAGGGAGGGAGAGAAGCAAGAGAGTATAAAAAGGCCAAGAAAAGCATGGGGAGCGAGAGCTAGAAGAAGGGGGGGACACCAGTCGTCGTCCACGGGTCCGCGGGAGAAATTAACAATGCAAAGGAGGAAGAGACGATCTACGCTCTGCAAGGAGCCACGGAGCCCAAACCTGGTCAAAAGTATATCCTCGGTCATGGAGGTAGTAGGTGATCCTCTCCATTGCTGCAATGTTCCAGATTTTGGCTTTGAGGGCAGCGAGAGGAGGGGGAGAGGTTTTTTTCCAATTGAGAGCTATCAGTGATTTTGCCGCTATTAAGATGTGTGTTGCTATTTTTTTTGAGAATTTATCAAGGGCTGAGGGGGATAACACAGTAAAAAGACCCAAGGGTCTTTCAGCAGAGGGGTTTCGAGGAGGGAGTTCAAGAGTGCATGAACGAAGTCCCAAAAAGGGGTTATTATCGGACAGGTCCACCATATGTGGAGCATAGTACCTCTACAGCCACAACCTCTCCAGCAATTCGGAGAAGTAGATGGAAAGAGCTTATTGAGTCTGTCAGGAGTATAATACCAGCGATAATAAACCTTGTATGAAGTCTCTTTGATATTGGTTGCAATTGAGCTCCTTGCAATCCCCAGTCTCATGTTGTCCCAGTCCTCAGCTGTTGGGGGAGGTCCAAGATCTCGTTCCCAAGCAGTTTCATGGGGTCTGGAAGGGGGAAGGGTGACGTCTAGTAGAAGGGCATAGAGCTGGGAGATTAAGCCTTTGGAGAGGGGGGAGTTTTTACATATCGTTTCAAAGGGGGTAAGGGCACGAAGTACTTTGAGTGGGGGCAGGGAGCATAAAAAATAGCCAATTTGTAGGAATTCAAAGGGGTTAAAAGTTTGTGAAGGGTTTTTCTGTTGGAGATCAGACAGGGATAGCCATAGGCCCCAATTGGCAAAATCAGCTGAAAATTTAAACCCCAGTTGAGTCCATGTACGAAATCTCATAATCGAGGAACCTGGAGGAAATAGAGGGTTCTGCCAAATAGGGGTCAAGGGGGAGGGGAGGGTGGTAAGATTCAACTTTACAGAACAACAGTCCCAGATTCTAAGATTAAATTTGATGGTAGGAAGCAATTTGTAAGTAAGGGGTCGGGATGTGGAGGGTAGACCCCATAAGGGGGTCAGATCCGGGAGGGAAATGTAAGCCGATTCAATATCAAGCCGGCAGAAACTGGTCTTTTCAAGGTGTTTGCGGCAATGCGCGGGGGCCTGTGGTTCCAAATAAAACGGATAAGGGCTTTCTGAGTATTGCGAAGGAAGGAGGCAGGGACGGCAACAGGGAGAGTCTGGAAGAGATAAAGCCATTTGGGGATTATATTCATTTAGACGGCGATGATCCTGCCCAGCCACGAAATAATAAGACTATTCCAAGATGACAGGTCAGATTACATCTTGGAGAACAGAGGTGGGAAATTTTCACGGAAGAGAGAGTCATAATGGGAGGTGAGATAAATCCCCAGATATTTGATCCTCTTGATTTGCCATTTGAAGGTAAAATTTGTTCTGAGGGATTCGGCTTCTCAGGGGGGGGGAGGGGGGACATGGAGCAGCATGGCCTCCGACTTGGAGTAATTAATCTTATAGCCCGAAACAATGGATAGAAGTGGCATTGAACTGTTTTTACATAACATACAGGATTCTGCGGGGTCCATGGTGAAATCCATGAAGGACCTGGGTACGCTGAATGCACGGATGCAGGTGGAGCTGAAAAGGTCGTTGTTGCCGGGACCGTAGACCATTCCGAACGGTGAGGTAGAGGTGCCATCCTCTGCTTTTGAGTGATTGGGGGTACGGTGGAAGAGTCTCCTTCAGTGGGGATGCCTATTTTGGACATTAGGGATTGAGCCTCTGATAGGTTTCTGGCCATCAGCAATTTCCCTTGATGCCAGACCAGGATGCGGAATGGAAAACCCCAACGGTATTTGATGTTGTGCTGGGAAAGTCTCGAAGTGACGGGTTTAAAGTCCCTGCGTTTAGCTAAGGTGATCGGGGAGAGGTCTTGAAAGATCTGCAAGGGGGCATTCTCGAAGGTAACAGAACTCAGTCGACGAACCTCCTTCATAATGGCCTCTTTCGCAGTGAAGTAATGCATTCTGAGGATAACGTCTCTGGGTCGGGAGGAATCCTGTGAGCGAGGACGAAGAGCACAATGAGCACGGTCTAGAAGAAGGTGATCTTCGGAGGTGTCAGGGGAGAGCTGGGTAAAGAGGTGTTTAAGGTATAGGTCGAGGTGGGAGGCCTCTACATCTTCTGGGACACCCCGGATCCTCAAGCTGTTTCTCCTTGCCCTATTTTCCTGGTCCTCATGATCTTCCTGTAGTTGGGAAATATCTTGGCGCATCTGCTGGAAGTCGGTCTCGACGGATTGTTGAAACGTCACCACCTCCTCAACTCGCCTCTCAAGTTGGTCAGTTCTGGAACCGGTCTCTGCAATGTCGGTCTTCAGCGAGTGGATGGCTTGGACAGAAGTCTTAACATCCCTGACTTCCTTGAGAAGGGAGAGAAGTCTCGCCGTGTAATGGGTGCGAGATCGTCAACTTCAGATTCGGAGTCGGAGAGTTCATGAGAATGGTCGGGATTATCAGGTCTAGATTTGACAGGGGCGCCTTTTTTAGTGAGGAAGGGTGTGAGGTCAGCTCCCTGAGACTTTTTACCTCCTTTAGGCATCTTGTGAGGACGTAGAAGGTGAGAATAAATGACAAAGGAGTAGGTAGATGGGTTGCTCCAGTAGCTCGGCTCAGGGCCAAAAGGGGAGAGATAGGACGTTTAGGGGTGATACATTGGGGGGGTCAATAAAGAGCACCGGACAAGTCACGTATCAGCGTAGGGGAGAGAACCGTGATTCTATGGGGGTCCTGCGTGGCTCGGAGAAACAGGCATGGTCAAACAGATAGGTGGAAATAATAAGAATTTACTCACAGGTAATTCTATTTCTCGTAGTCCGTAGTGGATGCTGGGGACTCTGTAAGGACCATGGGGAATAGACGGGCTCCGCAGGAGACTGGGCACTCTAAAGAAAGATTCAGTACTATCTGGTGTGCACTGGCTCCTCCCTCTATGCCCCTCCTCCAGACCTCAGTTAAGGAAACTGTGCCTGGAAGAGTTGACATTACAAGGAAAGGATTTTGGAATCCAGGGTAAGACTCATACCAGCCACACCAATCACACTGTACAACTTGTGATAAACTTACCCAGTTAACAGTATGAACAACAACTGAGCATCACTCAACCGATGCTACATAACCATAACCCTTTGTTAAGCAATAACTATATACACGTATTGCAGAAAGTCCGCACTTGGGACGGGCGCCCAGCATCCACTACGGACTACGAGAAATAGAATTACCGGTGAGTAAATTCTTATTTTCTCTAACGTCCTAGTGGATGCTGGGGACTCCGTAAGGACCATGGGGATTATACCAAAGCTCCCAAACGGGCGGGAGAGTGCGGATGACTCTGCAGCACCGAATGGGCAAACACAAGGTCCTCCTCAGCCAGAGTATCAAACCTGTAGAATTTTGCAAATGTGTTTGAACCCGACCAAGTAGCAGCTCGGCAAAGCTGTAATGCCGAGACACCTCGGGCAGCCGCCCAAAAAGAGCCCACTTTCCTTGTGGAATAGGCTTTCAATGATTTCGGCTGCGGCAATCCCGCCGCAGAATGAGCCTGCTGAATCGTGTTACAGATCCAGCGAGCAATAGTTTGCTTTGAAGCAGGAGCACAAGAAAAGGGAAAAAATGCTCTGCGCACCAAAAATCACTTAGAATTAATTAATTGATTAATTAAGTGCAGTCTAGCAAGTAGAATGATTGACTCAATGATGCTTGACCTTTTTTAAATAAAAAATATTTTATCAAACAATAAATGACACAAAACAAAATATATAGAACAAACAATACATATATATATATATGGCAGTTTAAAAATCAGAGGTTTTCACCTCTTGTATATATAAACAGAAACACTGTATTAGGCTTTATAAACGTGCTGTTTAAACAGCATACAATGTATCTAAAATGCAGATCAGATATCTTAAGTAAAAGAAGCTCTCTACAGAGAACAACAATTGATTCTGACAACGAAGAATCCTGGTGGCTTCCGCCATCGCCACTCTGCTTCTTGTGCCACCCTGGCGGTTTACATGAGCCACTGCGGTGATGTTGTCTGACTGAATCAGCACCGGTTGGTTGCGAAGCAGAGGCTCCGCTTGACTCAGGGCGTTGTATATGGCCCTTAGTTCCAGGATATTTATGTGCAGACAAGCCTCCTGACTTGACCACAACCCTTGGAAGTTTCTTCCCTGAGTGACTGCCCCCCATCCTCGGAGGCTCGCATCCGTGGTCACCAGGACCCAGTCCTGTATGCCGAACCTGCGGCCCTCGAGAAGGTGAGCACTCTGCAGCCACCACAGAAGAGACACCCTGGCCCTGGGGGACAGGGTGATTAGCCGATGCATCTGAAGATGCGATCCGGACCACTTGTCCAACAGATCCCACTGAAAGAGGATAATTGTGACTCCTTGCTTTCTCAGGAGCACCATCATTTCCGCCATTACCTTGGTAAATATTCTCGGTGCCGTGGAGAGCCCAAACGGCAACGTCTGGAATTGGTAATGACAGTCCTGTACCACAAATCTGAGGTACTCCTGATGAGGTGGATAAATGGGGACATGCAAGTAAGCATCCTTGATGTCCAGAGACACCATAAAATCCCCCTCTTCCAGGCTTGCAATGACCGCTCTGAGCGATTCCATTTTGAACTTGAATTTCTTCAGATAAATGTTCAGGGATTTTAAATTCAAGATGGGTCTGACCGAACCGTCCGGTTTCGGTACTACAAACATAGTGGAATAGTAACCCCTTCCCTGTTGAAGGAGAGGAACCTTTACAACCACCTGCTGGAGGTATAACTTGTGAATTGCTGCCAGCACTACCTCCCTTTCCATGGGGGAAGCTGGCAAGGCCGATTTTAGGTAACGGTGAGGGGGCGTCACCTCGAATTCCAGTTTGTATCCCTGAGACACAACTTGTATAGCCCAAGGATCCACCCGTGAGCGAACCCACTGGTGGCTGAAATGTCGGAGACGTGCCCCCACGGCTCCTGGCTCCGCCTGTGGAGCCCCAGCGTCATGCGGTGGATTTAGTGGAAGCCGGGGAGGACTTGTGTTCCTGGGAACTAGCTGCGTGGTGCAGCCTCTTTCCTCTACCCCTGCCTCTGGCAAGAAAGGATGCACCTCTGACTTTCTTGCTCTTTTGCGAACGAAAGGACTGCATTTGGTAATACGGTGCTTTCTTAGGCTGTGGCGGGACATAAGGCAAGAAATTTGACTTCCCAGCCGTAGCTGTGGAAACTAGGTCTGAGAGACCGTCCCCAAACAATTCCTCACCCTTATAAGGTAAAACCTCCATGTGTTTTTTAGAGTCGGTATCCCCTGTCCATTGCCGAGTCCATAAGACCCTTCTGGCAGAAATGGACATTGCGTTTACTCTAGAGCCCAGCAGGCAAATGTCCCTCTGGGCATCCCGCATATATAGGACCGCGTTCTTGATATGTGCCAGGGTCATTAGAACAGAGTCCCTGTCCAGGGTATCTAACTCCTCAGACAGAGTATCCGTCCATGCTGCTACCGCACTACACATCCAGGCCGAAGCAATTGCTGGCCTCAGCAGCGTACCAGAATGTGTGTAAACAGACTTCAGGATAGCTTCCTGCTTTCTATCCGCAGGATCCTTTAGGGCGGCCGTATCCTGAGACGGCAGGGCCACCTTCTTAGATAAGCGTGTCAACGCCTTGTCTACCCTGGGGGAGGATTCCCAGCGTAACCTGTCCGTTGGCGGGAAAGGATACGCCATCAGCAATCTCTTGGAAATTACTACCTTCCTATCAGGGGAATCCCACGCTTTTTCACATAATTCATTCAATTCATGTGACGGGGGAAAAGCCACTTCTTGCTTTTTCTCCCCATACATATAAATCCTCTTGTCAGGGACAGGATTTTCCTCAGAAATGTGTAACACATCCTTCATTGCCACAATCATGTAGCGGATGGCTTTAGTCGACTCATTTTTAGGCTGCAAATTTGCATCATCGTCATCGACACTGCAATCAGATTCCGTGTCGACGTCTGCGTCAACTAACTGGGATATTGGGCGCTTTTGAGACCCTGACGGCCTCTGCGCTGTGGGAGCAGGCATGGGTTGAGACCCGACTGTCCCAAGGCTACAGCTTTATCCAATCTGTTATGTAAGGAGCTTACATTATCATTTGAAACCTTCCACATATCCATCCAATCAGGTGTCGGCCCCGTCGGGGGCGACACCACATCTATTTGCACTTGTTCTGCCTCCACGTATCCTTCCTCATCAAACATGTCGACACAGGCGTACCGACACACCGCACACATACAGGGAACTCTCTCACTGAGGACAGGACCCCACAAAGGCTTTTGGGGAGACAGAGAGAGAGTATGCCAGCACACACCCCAGCGCTATATAACCCAGGGATTACACTGTACCTTAGTGTTTACCCAGTAGCTGCTGTTTTTATATATATATATATATATATATATATATATATATCTGCGCCTAAATTTATGTGCCCGCCCTCTCTTTTTTTACCCTCTATTGCACCTGTATACTGCAGGGGAGAGCTTGGGGAGCGTCCTTCCAGCGGAGCTGTGAAGAGAAAATGGCGCTGGTGTGCTGAGGAAGAAGGCCCCGCCCCCTCAGCGGCGGGCTTCTGTCCCGCTTCTCATGTGTAAAAATGGCGGGGGCTCGCACATATATACAGTGCCTGACTGTATATATGTATACTTTTGCCATCAGGTATCTTAATTGCTGCCCAGGGCGCCCCCTCCGCGCCCTGCACCCTACAGTGACCGGAGTGTGTGGGTGTGCTGCGGGAGCAATGGCGCACAGCTGCAGTGCTGTGCGCTACCTTAAGTGAAGACAGGAGTCTTCTGCCGCTGATTTCGATGTCTTCTTGCTTCTGCTGCTTCTGTACTTCTGGCTCTGCGAGGGGGACGGCGGCGCGGCTCCGGGAACGGACGATCAAGGTTAGGTACCTGTGTTCGATCCCTCTGGAGCTAATGGTGTCCAGTAGCCTAAGAAGCGCAACTTAGCTGCAGTGAGTAGGTTTGCTTCTCTCCCCTCAGTCCCACGTAGCAGAGAGTCTGTTGCCAGCAGAAGCTCTCTGAAAATAAAAAAACCTGACAAAATACTTTCTTTTCTAGCAAGCTCAGGAGAGCCCACTAGGAGCACCCAGCTCTGGCCGGGCACAGATTCTAACTGAGGTCTGGAGGAGGGGCATAGAGGGAGGAGCCAGTGCACACCAGATAGTACTGAATCTTTCTTTAGAGTGCCCAGTCTCCTGCGGAGCCCGTCTATTCCCCATGGTCCTTACGGAGTCCCCAGTATCCACTAGGACGTTAGAGAAATAGGAATATAAATCCTGGTGTAGATGGAGCCTTTCACCACTGGGGGGGGGCCAAACAGTCAAAGATAAAGTTTGCAGTGCACAGAACCCAGCTTCCCCTTCAGAGACAAAAAATAAAAAATAAGTAGAGAGTATATATATATATATATATATATGGGTCACTTGTGTGGGTACTCACCCCCCTCCTGGGGCAATTCAGGGGGCGCAGAGGGCATGGGGAGTCCGGTCATGGTCCAGCCAATGACCAGGACTCCTACAGCTCAGCTCAGGCAGGGGGGAGATCCAGCATGGCAGCCGCCACACAAGGCACCCGGACGGCTGTATTGTCCAGGCACAGCCGTGCAGGTAAGCCCCCGGGGAAAGCTGCAGCGGAGGCGCAGAGGCCGGCGGCGGCAGCAGCGAGTGCAGGAGGAAGCCGCGCGAGTGCCCGGAGGCCCGCTCGCCGATCCGGAAGTCCGCAGCGGACGGCGCAGAGATGGCCGCAGCACCGGAGCCTGGGTGTCCGGAGGTCCTCTCTCATCCTCCTCTCCGGGTCCTGGCCGCTAGTGCAGGTGATCAGGCAGCGGCGGGGAGCGGCGGATGAGGCGCTAACAGGAGACGCGGCAGTAAGATCGTCGCGGACGGCTCCGTCGTGCCGCCCGTCACGTCTCCAGACTCGAGGCCCCGGCTCAGTGGACGTGGGAAGGCCGCAACCCGCGGAGTCGGCCTAAGCCATCTCCCGATTCCGCGGCGCTTACCCACGGGGGTGAGGTCAGTTAGGTGTGGACTGGGGTACTGATGGGGTGGGGAGAGGGCCGCTTTTAAGGTGATAATGAGCCTTTTTTTTAAGGCAGCAGGCCGGAGCTTGTAGAAAAAGCAGTCACCTCAGTTGGCAGCCAAGCCACGCCCCCCAGAGGATGATTCTTGTTACCTCTGACATTACAGCTCTGCTCTTCGTTCCGCCCTGTCGGTTGATGTAGGCCACCGTCGTTACATTATCCGATTGTACTGAATGGCACGATCTCGCAGAAGATGTGCCGCTTGGAGAAGAGCGTTGTACACGGCTCTTAGTTCCAGAATGTTTATTGGAAGACTGGATTCCAGACTTGACCACCTTCCTTGGAAGGTTTCCTGTTGAGTTACTGCGCCCCAACTCCGGAGACTTGCGTCCATGGTCAGAAGGATCCAGTCCTGAATCCCGAACCTGCGGCCCTCCAGAAGGTGAGACATTTGCAGCCACCAAAGGAGTGAAATCCTTGCTTTTGGAGACAGACGTATCCTCAGGTGCATATGTAGATGAGACCCCGACCACTTGTCTAGGAGATCCAGTTGGAAGGATTGAGCATGAAATCTTTCATACTGTAGAGCCTCGTAGGAGGCAACCATCTTCCCCAGAAGGCGAATGCACTGATGAACGGATACCCGGGCTGTCTTCAGGACATCCCGGACAATTGTTTGAATCACCAACGCTTTTTCCTCCGGTAGAAACACCCTCTGCACGTGTCGAGGATCATCCCCAGGAAAGACAATCTCCTTGTCGGCTCCAAATGTGACTTCGGAAGGTTCAGGATCCAACCATGGGGTCATTCCGAGTTGTTCGCTCGTTATTTTTTTCTCGCAACAGAGCGATTAGTCGCTAATGCGCATGCGCAATGTCCGCAGTGCGACTGCGCCAAGTAAATTTGCTATGCAGTTAGGTATTTTACTCATGGCATTACGAGGTTTTTTCTTCGTTCTGGTGATCGTAATGTGATTGACAGGAAGTGGGTGTTTCTGGGCGGAAACTGGCCGTTTTATGGGTGTGTGCGAAAAAACGCTACCGTTTCTGGGAAAAACGCGGGAGTGGCTGGAGAAACGGAGGAGTGTCTGGGCGAACGCTGGGTGTGTTTGTGACGTCAAACCAGGAACGAAACTGACTGAACTGATCGCAGATGCCGAGTAAGTGTGGAGCTACTCAGAAACTGCTAAGAAGTGTCTATTCGCAATTTTGCTAATCTTTCGTTCGCAATTTTGATAAGCTAAGATTCACTCCCAGTAGGCGGCGGCTTAGCGTGTGCAAAGCTGCTAAAAGCAGCTTGCGAGCGAACAACTCGGAATGAGGGCCCATGTTCCCTGAGCAGATGAGTCGTGAGAGCAATGGACTGTAACAAGGTCTCCCTGGAAGATGCCTTTATCAGCAGATCATCCAGATATGGAATTATGTTCACTCCCTGTCTGCGGAGGAGAACCATCATCTCTGCCATAACCTTGGTGAAGACCCTCGGTGCCGTGGAGAGACCGAATGGCTGTGCCTGAAACTGATAGTGACTGTCTAACAGTGCAAACTTGAGATAAGCCTGGTGCGGCGGCCAAATCGGAATGTGGAGGTATGCATCCTTGATATCCAGGGATACCAGAAACTCTCCCTCCTCTAGACTTGAGCTCACCGCTCTCAGAGACTCCTCCATTTTGAACTTGAACTTCCTCAGATAAGGGTTTAACAATTTCAAGTTCAAAATCGGTCTGACCGAACCATCCGGTTTCGGTACCACGAAAAGGTTTGAATAGTAACCCTTGTTTTGCATATGCGGTGGAACTGTAACAATGACCGCTGACCTTTTCAATTTTTGAATAGCTTCCTGTAAGACAGCCCTGTCTGTCAGTAAAGCTGGCAAGCCTGATTTGAAGAATCAGTGAGGCGGGAGCTCTTGAAACTCCAGTCTGTATCCCTGGGATACAATATCCTGCACCCAGGGGTCCAGGCCGGACGACACCCAGACGTGTTAGAAACATCTGAGCCTCACACCCACCAGACCGTCCTCCAGGCTGTGCGGTCCACCATCATGCTGAGGAATTTGAGGAACCAGAAGCAGGCTTCTGGTCCTTGGAGTCTGCAGGTGCAGGCTTTTTGGATTTTGTGCGCCCACTTCTAAACAAAGTGGTAGAGGGCTTGGACTTTTTTGTCTTAGCAGTCTGAAAGGACTGCAATGCAGATGAAGAAAAGGGTTTCTTCGTAGAAGGCATAGCTGAGGGAAGAAAAGGTGACTTACCCGCGGTTGCCGTGGAAATCCACGCATCCAACGCTTCCCCAAATAGAGCCTGACCTGTGTAGGGTAGGTTCTCCACACTTCTCCTGGATTCCGTGTCTGCCAAGAAGTGTCCCCTGCGAGCTGAGACAGACATGGAAGATATCCGTGCATTCAGTGTACCCAGGTCCTTCATGGATTCCACCATGGACCCAGCAGAATCCTGTATGTTATGTAAAAACAATTAAATGTCACTTCTATCCATTGTATCTAAATCGTGCCTGACCACTTTACTGTAGCTTTTGAGATCCATGCACAGGCAATAGTAGGCCTTAACGCCACCCCTGAAGCAGTGTATATGGATTTGAGCATAGTGTCAATCTTACGATCAGCTGGTTCTTTTAACGCGGTAGATCCAGGGACAGGTAAAACCACCTTTTTTGACAGTCTGGAGACAGATGCGTCAACTATGTGTGGGTTTTCCCATCTTTTTCTATCCTCCTCAGGGAAGGGAAAAGCAGCCAAAACCCTCTTGGGGATCTGGAATTTTTTCTCCAGGGTTTCCCAGGATTTTTCAAATAAAGCATTTAATTCTTCAGACGCAGGAAAGGTTAGCGAGGCTTTCTTATTGTCTGTGAAGTAAGCCTCCTCAACCTGCTCAGGTGATGTGTCATTAATGTTTAACACATCTCTAATGGCCACAATCATGAGCTGCACCCCTTTAGCCAGCGATGCCGCCCCCCTCAGCAGATCCCCATCACCGTCTGCCGTGTCAGAGTCGGTATCCGTGTCATCTTGCATAATCTGGGCAAGTGCACGTTTCTTTGGGAATATGCTAGGGGATTGAGAAGGAATAGGAACTGAACCTGACCAAACAGCCATATAATTTTTTAAAACCTGAGTTTCCGTCTCAGTATGCTAAATAAAATTGAGAGAGACTGCGCTCACTAGGACAGGGGGTTGGTGCTGCTAGGCTAGGATTATTGTTAATAATGGTAAGGTCAGCGCACTCTTAGGAGGGAGAGAGGGATGTGTAAGAAAAAAAGAAAAAGAGAAAAAAAAGAAAAAAAAAGGAGGATAGAGGTAGAAAAGAGGAATTGATATGATGTAGGAAGAACCGCAGAACGGTATGTGAGTGTCTATCTGTAATCAATAAGGACCAAGTGTGACAATGTTGATTAACTCGTCTTTATTGTGGTGGTATGTTACCGCTGTCAGGTGTGTCCTGCAGACCACCCTTTTGAGTATACCCTCCTGATTGGTACACTTCTAGCTCCAATTATTCTAAAATGTTTATGGTGAGAGTATGTGTGCTCTCCGATAAGTCTGGCACAATGCCCTTGTATCGGTATTACCTTAATAAACTCCTACTGTTCAGAGGACCCCTATAAGGTAAATGTCAGGTGTGCCCTAAGGGTGCACCTTTACCATAGGTATAATGAAACCTATGTAACTCTGAATCTCAAATTCCGTCAGTATGAGCTACCCTAGTAGAGATCTGAGAGATCATTCCCTTAATAGAAATCAGCCATTCTGGCTCTTTAATAGGAATCTGAGACAATACATTACATTCCTGGGTACATGGAATGGATTCCTCTGGGGAAGAAATATCCTCTGCAGCATAACACACAGAGTACCTAGACATGGCTATGTGAGAGAGCATCCACCCACACATACAGGAAATGTCAGACACAGTTTTTTCCCCAAGAACTTTCAGAGAAACACAGAGCTTGGAGCCAGCCCACACACAGCGCTTAATTAGGTAGATATAACAAAACACCTGGCGCTGACTGTGTACCCTTAATAGACTACACAGAATTTTACAGCCCCACCCCACCTTCTACAACCCCTTGGTACCGCACAAGATAGCTGGAGTCATGTGGAGGGACAGCACTCCCTGTCAGCATCTCTGGATCTGTCTCTGCAGGGAGAAAATGTCACTGAACGCTGCTGGGTCCGCTGAGGAGAAACTCCGCCCCCTGGAAATGGCGCCTCTTCCCGCACTTTCAAAAGATTATATTGGCCTGAGGATTTTGCTAACAGCGTCACCGTGGTCCCTGGTAGCCTTGAGTGACCAGTGTAGGGTATCTGTGCTGGCTCAGGGCGCCATCTCACCGCACCACACTGTCTACCGCTGAGCACTCCGGAGCGCAGTTAGTACTGCACTCTTACCCTGTTGCTGCCATTCACACCGGCTCCCCGCTTGTCAGGGGCGCCGGTGACTCACTCGCCATTGGAATCTTCTGGTTCTGTTAGGGGGTGGCGGCATGCTGCGGGAGTGAGCGGTCGCCTCATGCGGCTAACGATCATCACCCTCAGGAGCTCAGTGTCCTGTCAGCGGAGATAGTGGCCATTAACCTCTCAGGGTTGGACACTACTCACACACTAAGTCCCACGAAGTAGGGAGGCTGTTGCCAGCAGCCTCCCTGTGTCTAAACTCTAACGAAAAAAATAAAACTAGAAAATCTCCTATGGAAGTTTAATGGGTGAGTGCTTGCGCTTGCACCCATTAAAGGGGCACCCGTACAAGGGATGTGACTTCACAGGGTATGCCGTCCTTTGCAAGCCTCATCCTTTATTTTAGCTTGCTGGTTGGACACAGATGGCAGCAAAGTCCAGATACTGCGATACTTGCTGGTTATAAAAAAAGACCAGTATCAAACATGTAGCAACTGTCCATTCTCTTCACTGTTCAGTGTTTGTGCTGGTGTCTGTTACTCCCTGCAACTGCATGCCCTTTATTTTATACTGCGCGAGCAATATGCTCTGCTTGTCTGACGTGTCTGACAGTCAAGCTGCACTGACGTTTCATATAGAAATAGCGCAACGCAATTTACTGACCACGTTACAGTGCTGGATCGCAGGGGAATTTTACGTCATGGACTGACTGAGAAATAAAGTGTGGGGAGAACACTGCCCATGTTATATCCCTGCAGACACCTGGGGTTTGCACAGGGATAAGGGACACAGGATAGCAGGGTCCCCCTCCCCCATGTGCACAAACAGTATAGGTGATGTCAGAATTATGTGGAGCAGTCTTCCACAATAAAGATGTGGTATCATAAGGAGCCATCCAGTAATAACCTTATATAGTCAGTGAAAATGTCACAGGTCCAGGAATTGCAGTTACTGGGCTTCTGCTGTCTGAGGTCTCACAAGTCAGAGGCATTCAAGCATGTCGAGGAGAGTTTAAGGGACTATCTGCATTGTATTTGACAAATGTAAACAGCAGTGTATACAAGTACTGATTGAATACATTTAGAAAGTAATAGTTTGCAGACCGTCTCTCCCAGCATGAGATACTGCAGGGATGTGCTTGGATGTCCTAGGCAAATGCCTAGCCTGCCTATAGCTAAGGCCGGCTCTGGTTGCTGCCTCAAAGGAGACAGTTATTAAAGTCACTAGAGCCTCCTCTAGCATCTTTAATAACTGTCTCCACTGAGGCGGCGCCAATTTTGAGAGAGACATTTTCAATATGGGCCCTCATTCCGAGTTGTTCGCTCGCAAGCTGCTTTTAGCAGCTTTGCACACGCTAAGCCGCCGCCTACTGGGAGTGAATCTTAGCATAGTAGATTTGCGAACGAAAGATTAGCAGATTTGCGAATAGACAGTTCTTAGCAGTTTCTGAGTAGCTCGAGACTTACTCTGCCACTGCGATCAGTTCAGTCAGTTTCGTTCCTGGTTTGACGTCACAAACACACCCAGCGTTCGCCCAGACACTCTCTCGTTTCTCCAGCCACTCCCGCGTTTTTCCCAGAAACGGCAGCGTTTTTTCGCACACTCCCATAAAACGGCCAGTTTCCGCCCAGAAACACCCGCTTCCTGTCAATCACACTACGATCACCAGAACGAAGAAAAAACCTCGTAATGTCGTGAGTAAAATACCAAACTTAATAGCAAATTTACTTGGCGCAGTCGCACTGCGGACATTGTGCATGCGCATTAGCGACTAATCGCTCCATTGCGAAAAAAAATAACGAGCGATCAACTCGGAATGACCACCATAGTGCGGCGGATGGAAGAGGGCAGATGGGGACGGACATCGGCGGGCGGCGGCATGAGGGGCCCGAGACCTTCCTTCTCTGTCAGAGAGGCAGAGCCCGGGACAGCTGTGCCTCCCAGTACCCCTCTGATGGTGGCCCTGGTTAAATTATTATTTATATTTAATCATCACAACAATTCTGGAGTTTTATGTATGCATTCAAATATGGTCATTCATCTGTGCATGTAACTGCTGTAATCATATCTTCTGTTGTGGGGGGGTATTCAGCATGGAACGGAATTGAGATGCAACTGCATCTCCCTATGTGTCTATTATTATACGGGTAGTTCTTCCAGCACCAACACATATTTTTAGTACATAGGTATAAAGCCATGTGAATGCTGTTCTAAGAAGGAAAGCATTCTAAATCACCCATATTTGAGATGCAAATTTATCATCAGAGTACAACAGAAAAACGAGTTTTATGGTAAGAACTTACCTTTGTTAAAACTCTTTCTGCGAGGTACACTGGGCTCCACAAGGATAGACATTGGGCTCCACAAGGATAGGCATTGGGGGTGTAGAGTAGGGTCATGATCCGAGGCACCAACAGGCTCAAAAGCTTTGACTGTTCCCAAGATGCATAGCGCCTCCTCTATAACCCCGCCTCCCTGCACAGGAACTCAGTTTTTAGTTAACCAGCCCAATGCAGTAGCAGGAAAAGAGACGACAACAGTTAGTAGCCACAAACACCACATTCTCACGACAGGAGAAGTGTCAGCGGCTAATGCCACACCAACCCAAAGAAGCTAAGTGCGTCAGGGTGGGCGCCTTGTGGAGCCCAGTGTACCTCGCAGAAAGAGTTTTAACAAAGGTAAGTTCTTACCATAAAACTCGTTTTCTGCTGCGGGGTACACTGGGCTCCACAAGGACAGACATTGGGGATGTCCTAAAGCAGTTCCTTATGGGAGGGGACGCACTGTAGCGGGCACAAGAACCCGGCGTCCAAAGGAAGCATCCTGGGAAGCGGCAGTATCGAAGGCATAGAACCTTATGAACGTGTTCACTGAGGACCACGTAGCCGCCTTGCACAATTGTTCAAGGGTCGCACCACGGCGGGCCGCCCAAGAAGGTCCAACAGACCGAGTAGAATGGGCCGTAATGTGAGCAGGAACTGACAGACCAGCCTTCACATAAGCATGTGCAACCACCATTCTAATCCATCTGGCCAAAGTGTGCTTGTGAGCAGGCCAGCCACGTTTGTGAAAACCAAACAGAACAAAGAGAGAATCAGATTTCCTAATGGAAGCAGTTCTCTTCACATAGATACGGAGAGCCCGTTCCACATCCAAAGACCGCTTTTTGGGAGACAAGTCAGGAGAGACCAGGGCCGGAACCACAATCTCCTGATTAAGGTGGAACGAAGATACCACCTTAGGTAAATATCCGGGACGAGTATGAAGAACCGCCCGGTCACGGTGAAAAATCAGATATGGGGAACTACAGTACAAGGCACCCAAATCCGACACTCTTCTAGCGACGGCAATAGCCAGCAAAAACACCACCTTAAGGGAAAGCCACTTAAGGTCAGCTGAGCCCAGAGGTTCAAACGGAAACTCTTGCAACGCCTCCAACACCACCGACAAGTCCCAAGGAACCACAGGCGGGACATAGGGAGGTTGGATACGCAACACACCCTGAGTAAAGGTATGAACATCAGGCAAGGTCGCAATTTTTCTCTGAAACCACACCGACAAGGCAGAAATATGAACCTTGGGGGAGGCCAGACGCAGGCCTACGTCTAGGCCCTGCTGAAGAAAAGCCAAAAGTTTGGCTGTACTAAACTTGGAAGCGTCATAATTGTTAGATGCGCACCAAACAAAGTAAGAATGCCAGACCCTATGGTAAATCCGAGCAGAAGCCGGTTTCCAGGCCCGCAACATAGTTTTAATGACCGCCTCTGAAAAACCTTTAGCCCTCAAGATGGAAGCTTCAAGAGCCACGCCGTCAAAGACAGTCGGGCCAGGTCCTGGTAGACACAGGGGCCCTGAATGAGGAGATCTGGGCGTTGTGGAAGTAGAATTGGACGCTCTGACAATAAGCCTGCAGGTCTGAGAACCAATGCCGTCTGGGCCACGTTGGAGCTATGAGAAGCAGGATTCCTCCTTCTTGCTTGAACTTCCGAATTACCCTGGGCAGGAGTGACACCGGAGGGAACACATACGGCAGCCGAAAGTTCCATGGCACCGCCAGCGCATCCACGAATGCTGCTTGAGGATCCCTTGTCCTTGCTCCGCAGACCAGAACCTTGTGATTGTGTCGAGACGCCATCAGATCCACGTCTGGAAGGCCCCACCTTTCCACTATGAGTTGGAACATATCTGGATGGAGGCCCCACTCTCCAGCGTGTACGTCCTGATGACTGAGAAAGTCCGCTTCCCAATTCAGGACTCCCGAAATGAATATTGCCGATATGGCCGGTAGATGACGTTCCGCCCATTGAAGAATCCGTGAAACTTCCTTCATTGCCCGGCGGCTGCGAGTGCCGCCTTGATGGTTTATGTAAGCCACTGTTGTGGCATTGTCCGACTGTACTTGAACAGGACGGTTCTGTATTAAATGCTGGGCCAGGTTCAAAGAGTTGAAGACCGCCCGCAATTCCAGAACGTTGATCGGGAGGAGAGACTCCCCTTTGGTCCACCGACCCTGAAGGGAGTGTTGCTCCAACACCGCGCCCCAACCCTTTAGACTGGCATCCGTCGTCAACAGGACCCAGTTGGATATCCAGAAGGGATGGCCCCTGCACAATCGTTGGTCCTGGAGCCATCAGTACAGCGACAGACGGACCTCCGGAGTCAATGAGATCATGTGAGACCTGATCCGGTGAGGCAGGCCATCCCACTTGACTAGAATCAGCCTCTGGAGGTGGCGAGAATGGAATTGAGCATACTCCACCATGTCGAATGCTGACACTATGAGGCCCAGCACCTGCATCGCCGAATGTATCGACACTTGCGGACGAGAGAGGAAGCAATGAATCTTGTCCTGAAGCTTCAGGACTTTCTCCTGAAACAAGAACAACCGCTGGTTGTGAGTGTCCAATAGCGCTCCCAGGTGCACCATGCTCTGAGCAGGGACCAGGGAGGATTTCTTCCAGTTGATGAGCCACCCGTGGGCTTGCAGAAACCGGACAGTCAGATCCAATTGACGTAGGAGAATTTCTGGGTAATTTGCCAGGATCAACAAGTCGTCCACATACGGTAGGATCCTGACCCCTTGACGGCGGAGTTCCGCCGTCATCACCGCCATAACTTTGGTGAAGACTCGCAGAGCCGTGGTTAAACCAAAAGGTAACACCCGAAACTGGTAATGGAGGTTGCCAACCGCAAACCTCAGGTATTTCTGATGCGACGCTGCTATAGGAATATGCAGGTAAGCATCCTGTATATCCAGGGAGACCATATAATCCCCAGGTTCCAAGGCCAGAACAATAGAGTGAAGGGTTTCCATACGGAATTTGGAGATTCTCACAAACTTGTTCAATGCCTTGAGGTTGAGAATGGGCCGGGAGGACCCACTCGGTTTCGGGACTAGAAACAGTGGAGAATAGTACCCCTGGCCCCTCTGAGCAAGAGGCACCTGTACTACTACTCCTGTGTCCAGGAGGGTCTGTACCACCGAATGTAGAGTCTTTGCCTTCACCTGATCCAAAGGGACGTCTGTCAGGGAAAATTGGCGAGGGGGACGGTTTTTGAAGGCTATGGCGTAACCTCGAGTGACGACTTCCCATACCCAGGCATCTGAAGTGGTCTTCAACCATTCCTGGGTATACCCTAGAAGCCCCGTCATGCGGTAGGCTTATCGGTCTTGGAAGCTGGCTGACGGGCAGCCCAGGCTCTTTTGGGCTTCGGCTTACCAGGTTTGGAAGTGCGGGCCTGTTTGTGGTACGCCTGACCTTTTGCTTTACCTGAAGGGCGAAAGGGACGAAAGGAAGTACTTTTAGCCTTTGGCATAGAAGGAGCGGTACTTGGCAGACAGGCAGTTTTGGCAGTAGCCAAATCAGCCACTATCTTATTTAAGTCCTCCCCAAACAGAATATCTCCCTTGAAAGGGAGTACCTCTAGGGTTTTTCTAGAATCCAGATCCACGGACCAGGATCTCAGCCACAATATCCGGCGGGCCAGGACTGACGTAGTAGAAGCCTTGGCTGCTAGAATACCGGCATCAGAAGCCGCCTCTTTAATATAGTGAGAAGCTGTGACAATATATGACAAGCACTGTCTAGCATAGTCAGAAGAGATTTCAGCTTCCAACTCTAGGGCCGACGCTTCAATAGCTTCTGCAGCCCATGTCGCTGCAATAGTGGGCCTTTGCACAGCACCCGTCAGGGTGTAAATCGCTTTCAGACAACCCTCCACACGTTTATCTGTAGGCTCCTTCAGAGATGTGACGGTAGTGACCGGTAGAGCTGAGGAAACCACCATCCTTGCCACATGCGAGTCCACTGGAGGAGGCGTCTCCCAACTTTTAGTTCTTGTGAGGCACAAACTTCTTCCCTGGATTTTCCCAGGATTCCTGACGTATATCCACCAGGTGATCAGAATGAGGTAAAACTTGTTTAACCACCTTCTGACGCTTGAACCTATCTGGTTTCTTAGGAGGGACGGATGGCTCGGGATCATCCGTAATCTGTAGAATAAACTTATTAGCCTCCAAAAGATCAGGAACATCCACTTGTGAACCACCCTCCCCATCAGCAGTATCTGTGTCAGAATCTGTGGGGTCAGTGTAAGCGCCATCTTCATCAGACGAGGTGTCAGTGACAGCAGTGGATTGTGAGGAGGTAATAGCTCGCTTAGAGGACCTCTTGGTTTTAGGCGAGCAAGGGTCAGACTTTTTAGTAGTCAAAGACTGGTTCAATTTCTTCAATTGAGCAGACAAGTTATCTGCCCACGGCAGGTTAGCCGCGGGGACCACATACGGTTGAACCGGCATAGGAGGTCCCATAGGGGGCGTTAGTTTAGTAACTAGCGTATTCAGAAGTGTGGAGAAAGTAGCCCACAGCGGGTCATTATGGACCCCCGTTGCCACAGTCCCACTGGGGGGCAAAGAGCCCCCAGAACCAGAGCCCTCAGCTGCTATATTATCCTCATAGGGATCTGTGGCGTCAGCAACAGCGGTAGTGTGTTCAGCCCCAGAACCGTTACCCTCAGAAGCAGACATGATATAACTTGCAATATTAGGTAACACAGTACAATTATCAGCAGCACAATACTCTTGCCCAAACCCCTGCGCAGTGTAGTCAGCACAAGCAGGGATATAGGAGAGATATGGTGACTAAAATCACAGAGAAAAATACAATTACAGTATATCTTGTGAATATCCTATATTACAGTATTATAAACCTGACGCACCAAGCCCCCTCAGGTTATAGAATATAGGGATAGCAAGTTGAGTGAGAGACACGAAATGAAATTCACCCAGCAAGCTAATGCACACACATATAGTCACTGTTGTACAATGCAGAGGTTATTACAAACAATAATACTGCACTGGACTAGCTTATATATAGCTATGTAGTCAATAGATATAACACTGCACAGTAAAAAAAACTGGATGTATATCACAGGGCACTTGTACCAGAGAACCCTGACTAAATGCACTTTTTCTTAACTATCACTGTCTAAATGACATGTAGAATACTCAAGTGTCTTGTAGTCACAACGCTGACTATCAGGCGGCTTTACAAAGGAGGTTTTGCCCAAGCAGTCCCAGGAACAGTGTAGCTGAGAGAAATGGCGCCCAAACACTGACAGGGAGTGAGGGAGAGACAGATATGCAGCTCCAGGGTGGGAACATTTACTGTAAAGGTGCCCTGGGGCTGCGGGAGGGGCTCCAGGTCTAAGCCTTATCCCCTCTGCTGGCAAAATCACCTGGTACTGCGGGCTACTTGTAAAAAGGTTTAGAGAGAAAACCTGACCTGCACCCATGCCCTGGTGATCTAGTGGGATCGATTGCCTGTATGCCACAGTGTCCACCACCAGCGCGCGTGGCCCGCCTCCCACTGACCGTACCGGATCGCGATACAGCATGGGTATCCGCGAGCGGGACCCACTCACCACCTCCCGAAGCGCGGCCACGCGATCCCGGAGAGCCCCAGCTGTGTGTGCCTGACAGGAAGAAAACCGGAGCCTCCCACTATAGTTACCCAGCAACCAGGGCGCTGGAGTGTACAGCGCCGCTAGGGAGAGATGGAGCTGCAGCAGTGAATGTCTTCTGACATCTACACACTGCTGCAGCCCTTGAAGTCTTCTTAAAAAGCTCTTCTTAGGGCTGTTAGGAGCAGCCCCTCTGTTAAGTGTCTGCTATCTGCGGCACCAACTACAAAACTGAGCTCCTGTGCAGGGAGGCGGGGTTATAGAGGAGGCGGCGCTATGCATCTTGGGAACAGTCAAAGCTTTTGGGCCTGTTGGTGCCTCGGATCAAGATCCTACTCTACAACCCCAATGTCTATCCTTGTGGGGCCCAATGTCTATCCTTGTGGAGCCCAGTGTACCCCGCAGCAGAAAACTGAATAAGTTTTGTCGAAGTAAAAAATATTACATAGAAAGAACATACAGACTCCACACATATAAGTCGCTATACTTGCAAATACGCGCAGCGAGCACAGCAATATATGGTAACACACGCATTTACAGACATGCCACAGAGATGGATTCGACACTTATTTCATACAGTACATAAATATAATAATATCAAGCGCCAGACATCATGATGATTTAAAATTATATAATGGAGTAATGTCATGTCTGTGTATTATTTGAACGAAGCAAGATAGACCTGTCATATTTGGTATTAAAGCAAGCAGATTAATGTGTAGATTCATTTGATACTTGTTATTAAGTTGTAGGACATTGCAACAAATAGTTATGATTAAATGTATGAAAGCTAAAATCACTTTTATTAGAACAATAGACATTCCAAACAGGTGGTGGACAGGAAACTCAGGCAAGCCCTTTGGATGTCTTCAAGGCTGAACCTGTTTAGCATACGAACAGACCAGTGACTCATCATGAATGAGAAAGTTCCCTCCCCCAAACTAGATAACACATTACAGAGACACACAGGAGGGAGTTGCTGTTTTATCCCAGACGATGATGGAGGTGCTTCTAGACCAGTTCCTGCATGATTTTACAGAGCGAGTGATTTGGAGGGACGAATTTATATGAGAAAGATATGGTAATTGTATCGCTGGCCTGTAACTATGTATTAACTGCTTACTGTATAAATTGTAATCATGTAACTATATGTATACTGTACATTGTGATATATTGAATACATATCCTTTTAATAACAAATATATACATCAATGAGCTTTGGAACTCAGATAATGTGTGATGGTATTGTTTTCTCTTATGGGATGCAGTGTTTTGCGATTATAGCGCACATTCATGGCAAATGGTAATAAGATGTGCAGGCGTCTACAATATATATTAAAGCGGGCATTTTAAATATTTGTAAGGAAACAATTTGGTATTCACAGTTTAGATAACAGGATTTTGATACCTACCGGTAAATCCTTTTCTCCTAGTCCGTAGAGGATGCTGGGGTCCACTTCATGACAATGGGGTATAGACGGTTCCGCAGGAGCCATGGGCACTCTTAAGACTTTTCAATGGGTGTGAACTGGCTCCTCCCTCTAAGCCCCTCCTCCAGACGTCAGTTATAGGAACTGTGCCCAGGGAGACGGACATTTCGAGGAAAGGATTTACTTTAAACTAGTGGTGAGATTCATACCAGCTCATACCTCAACCATGCCGCACAACATGGCATTCAACAGAACACACGCTAACAGGCATGAATCAATTACAGCATAATGCTGAAACTAATATAAACACAACTTGTGTATCTAATAACAAAAAACTTTAGGTAAAGTACGCACTGGGACGGGCGACCTGCATCCCCTACGGACTAGGAGAAAAGGATTTACCGGTAGGTATCAAAATCCTGTTTTCTCATACGTCCTAGAGGATGCTGGGGTCCACTTCAAGACCATGGGGTTTATACCAAAGCTCCAGTACGGGCGGGAGAGTGTGGATGACCCTGTAGCACCGATTGACCGAACTTGAGGTCTTCATCGGCCAAGGTGTCAAACTGGTAGAATTTTGCAAATGTGTTTGACCCCGACCAAGTAGCTGCTCGACAAAGTTGCAATACCGAGACCCCCCGGGCAGCCGCCCAGGATGAGCCCACCTTTCTAGTAAAATGGGCCTTCACCGACTTCGGTACCGGCAAGCCTGCAGTAGAATGAGCGTGCTGAATTGTCCATCTGATCCAGCGCACAATAGTCTGCTTAGAAACAGGACACCCAATCTTGCTGGGAGCATACAGGACAAACATAGCCTCTGTTTTCCGTAATTGAGCTGTTCTTGTGACATAAATCTTCAAAGCTCTAACCACATCTAGAGACTGTGAAAGTGTCAGTAGCTATTGGCACCACAATAGGTTGGTTTATGTGGAAGGACAAAACCACCTTTGGAAGAAATTGTTGACAAGGCCCCCAACTCCGACACCCGCCTTGCGGATGCCAAGGCCAAAAGCATCACCACTTTCCAAGTGAGAAACTTCAATTCTATCTCCTGCAGAGGTTCAAACCAATCTGATTGAAGGAACTGCAACACCACATTAAGGTCCCATGGTGCCACTGGAGGCACAAATGGAGGCTGGATGTGCAAAACCCCTTTCACGAACGTCTGAACTTCTGGAAAGGAGGCCAATTGTTTTTGAAAGAAAACTGATAAGGTGAAATCTGGACCTTGATTGACCACAATCTAAGGCCCGCATCCACACCAGCCTGCAGAAAATGGAGAAAACGTCCCAACTCAAACTCTTCCATAGGAGCCTTCTTGGATTCACACCAAGACACATATTTTCTCCAAATATGGTGGTAATGTTTAGACGTTACTCCTTTCCTGGCCTGAATAAGAGTGGGGATGACTTCCTTGGGAATACCATTTCGGGCTAGGATCCGACGCTCAACAGCCATGCCGTCAAACGTAGCCGCGGTAAGTCTTGATACACACACGGCCCCTGATGTAGTAGGTCCTCTCGAGGAGGAAGAGGCCGAGGATCTTCTATGAGCAACTCCTGAAGATCTGGATACCAAGCCCTCCTTGGCCAGTCTGGGGCAATGAAGATTGCTCAAACTCTTGTTCTTATTATTTTGAGAACTTTTGGAATCAGTGGAAGTGGAGGGAAAACATATACTGACCGAAACACCCACTGGGTCACCAGTGCATCCACTGCTATTGCTTGAGGGTCTCTCGACCTGGAACAATATCTCTGAAGCTTCTTGTTTAGACGAGATGCCATCATGTCTACTTGAGGAACTCCCCAAAGACTTATCACCTCTGCGAAGACTTCTTGGTGGAGGCCCCACTCTCCTGGATGGAGATCGTGTCTGCTGAGGAAGTCTGCTTCCCAGTTGTCCACTCCCGGAATGAAAATTGCTGACAGAGCTCTAACATGTCTTTCTGCCCAGAGGAGAATCCTTGTCACCTCTGCCATTGCCCCTCTGCTTTTCATTCCGCCTTGCCTGTTTATGTACACGACTGCTGTTACATTGTCCGACTGGATCTGCACGGGATCTTGAAGAAGATGTTTCGCTTGTAGAAGGCGGTTGTAAATGGCTCTCAATTGCAGAACATTTATGTGAAGGCAGGCTTCCTGACTTGACCATTTTCCTTGGAAGCTTTCCCCTGTGTGACAGCTCTCCAGCCTCGGAGACTTGCATCTGTGGTTATTAGGACCCAGTCGTGAATTCCAAACCTGCGTCCCTCTAGTAGGTGAGAACTGTGTAGCCACCACAGGAGCGAAATCCTGGCTTTGGGGGACAGGATTATTTTCCGGTGCATGTGTAGGTGGGATCCGGACCACTTGTCCAACAGGTCCCACTGGAATACTCTGGCATGAAATCGGCCAAACTGTATGGCTTCGTAGGCCGCTACCATTTTCCCCAACAACCGAATGCATTGATGGATCAACACGCTTGTTGGTTTCAATATTTGTTTGACCATTTTCTGGATTTCCAGAGCCTTTTCCACTGGAAGAAATACTCTCCGTACTTCTGTATCCAGAATCATCCCTAAAAAGGACAATCTTGTCGTCGGTTCCAACTGCGACTTTGGAAAATTCATGATCCAACCGTGTTGTTGGAGTATTGACAGGGAGAGTGCGATGTTCTGCACCAACTGTTCCCTGGATCTCGCTTTTATCAGGAGATCGTCCAGATAAGGAATTATATTGACTCCTTTTTAACGAAGGAGGACCATCATCTCCGCCATCACCTTGGTGAATACTCTCAGTGCCGTGGAGAGTCCGAACGGCAACGTCTGAAACTGGTAATGGCAATCCTGTACTGCGAATCTCAGATAAGCTTGGTGAGGAGGATAAATGGGAACATGCAGGTAAGCATCTTTTATGTCTACTGACACCATGAAGTCCCCCTCTTCCAGACTGGAAATCACTACCCTCAGGGATTCCATCTTGAACTTGAACCTTTTCAGGTAGAGATTCAGATTTTTCAGGTTTAAAATCAGTCTGACCGAGCCGTCCGGCTTCGGAACTACGAAGAGGCTTGAATAAAAAACCTTCTCCTTACTGTGCCAAGGGTACCAGGACAATGACCTGATCCTGACATAATTTTTGAATTGCCGTTGTTACTGCCTCTCTTCCCGGAAGAGAAGCTGGCAAGGTCGATTTGAAAAATCGGCATCGGGGGACTGTCACAACTGAGGGTTTTGGCTGACAGGAGAAAGCCTCAGTTGTAGGGGCTGAGAGGAACTTAAACCGGGGAGGTTTAATCAGACCCCTGGACATGTAAGTGTTAAAAGGAAACCCGAAGGTGTGACCATGACAACCAGGTAAAAGTCAAAATAAAAGTTTATTAACAGACTCCATGTAAACAAACAGCATTCAAGGTAAATGATGGCAATGATAAATAATATGATTCCTGGAGCACTCTGACCATGAAATGGTTACACAGGACACTGGTAGGTAAGAACATCTGTTACAGTCCTTAGATGGAATAACCTTACCAGGCCTGGCTGTAATAGTGAAGATATCCAAGGAACATTCCAGTAGATGGAACAGATGAAGTTGGTAACTTGAATCAGCTGTTGTAATTGTTGGATGGAACCAGCCAGGTGGTAAGACACGGAGTGGATGCGGAATGGAATCAGCCAGATGATAAAGTCACTGAATGATTGCTGGGTGGAACCAGCCAGGTGATGAAACACGGAGTAAATTTAGTAAGATGCTAGGGAGCGTGGGAACAGAGGAGTTAAAGGATGATTACCGGTGGTAGTGGATACTGCTGGAAGCAGATGAAATAGCTGGAAACTGGATCAGCCACGGAGGACTGCAGAGTCAGGCTGCACCGCAGGATGGTAGGCAGGTGCGGGTCTCTTTGGTGGATGCTGGAGACAGGAGCTGGAACCTGGAAACACAACCACAGGAGAGAGACTGGAACAAGGTATGACAAACAAAGCACTGACCATTTCCTGGCCCAGGCACAGGATACTTATACCTGCAGCAATGCAGGCATTGGCTGGGCAATTATGCAGATTTCCAGAGGCAGTGGATTGGAGGAACTGAGACATGTGATTAGATCCAACATGGCTGCGCCCATGTTAGAACTTGGAGGGAAAACTGGCTTGGGAAACCATGTGGAAACATAACTGTAATGGCGGCGCCGGCCACAGAGGACAGGAGACGCCAGACTGACAAATGTATGCTGAGACTCGTGGATGACAATGGAGGCCGCGGCAGGCATGGAACACCACACTGACAACCTGCACCTATAACACAGGAGCGGCGGCGGAGGCCGCGGAGAACGGGAGACGCCATGCAGGATTCAAACATGGCGCCTCTGTGACAGCATCTCAGCGTGACAGGAGGAATGTGCAGTATGTGGACACAGATGAGATCCGGCCTTGGAACGCTGAGCGAGCCTCAGGAGACATCTGAAAGGCAGGTAATGGCGTCCAGATACCCGGATCGTGACAGGGACGTCTTGAAACTCTAGTTTGTACCCATGGGACACTATTTGTAAGACTCACTGGTTCAGGCCAGATTGAATCCAGATTTGGCTGAAAAGTTTCAGACGTGCTCCCACCCGAGCGGACTCCCGCAAGGGAGCCCCAGCGTTAAGTTGCAGATTTGGCAGAAGCAGGGGTGGACTTCTGCTCCTGTGATCCGGGAGACTCTGCGGATTTCTTTCCTTTTCCCCTTCCCCTACCTGCAAAAAAAGGGGAGACCTTTGGCCTATGACAGGGCCCTGTCTAAAATGCGGGGTGACTCCCACCTTTTTTGGAAAAAGGTAAGCTGCCTGAATTCCTTTTGGGAATCTGAAATTCTTTTCAGGTTAAATCAGACCTGAGGTGGAGGGAAAATCACATTACTTCTTTACTAAAGTAAACCCTCTCCTTGTGGTAAACGAGGGGGCTTCGTAACTTCTAACACCTCCTTTATAGCTAAAACATGTTCTGAATGCTTTTTTGCTAACTCAGGACCTATTCCCCTGGAATCACTAGTGTCGACACAGGAATCAGAGTCCGTGTCGGTATCAGTTTGTACTACTTGTGCAAATTTGTATGTGACCCAGAAAAGGTCCCTGTGGATGAAAGGCAGAACTATTAAAAATCACATCTTCAACAGATTATTTTCATTTTCTGTATGAGATTCAGTCCAACCTCTTACTGATATGATTCACACTATCATGTAACCTTTCACCCAGTCAGGCTCTTGATGTCATATTACACCTCTGTGTCCCTAACATGTCTCCACAGAGTTCCCTGCCACAGACATGTCACACACGTGCACAACCACACCACAGACACTCCGGGACTTATAGGGGACAGACCCACAGTAAAATCTGTCAGAGGGACACAGATAGGATTTGCCAGTTCACAACCCAGCGCCAGTAACACAATGGGGTAAATTTACTAAGATGGGAGTTCTATTTAAGATGGGATGTTGCCCATAGCAACCAATCAGATTCCAAGTATTATCTTCTAGAAGGTGCTAGATAAATGAGAAGTAGAATCTGATTGGTTGCTATGGGCAACATCCCATCTTAAATAGAACTCCCATCTTAGTAAATATACCCCAATGTCTGTGAACACAAAATGCCCACTGACATTCAGCGCTTTTATAATGTTAATCACACAATTATATAGCACAGTGGCGTAACTAGAAATTTTTCTCCCCCAAGCCAAAAAATTCTTCGGCGCCCCCCCCCCCCCCCCCCATAATTGGCACTAGGAAAGGGACAAACATGTGCGCGCCGAAGGCGCGTGGCGCCAAAAAGGGGCGTGGTTTTGTTTAAATGGGCGCGGCTTCGCATAAAGAGGCGTGGCATTGCAGGAATAGACTACCTTATACCCCAGTTTTGCAACCTGCACGCCCAGACGTTAGCCACCACAGGAAAGAAAAATAATCCTGATTCATGCCCCTTCCATTATTTGTCATTTTTCCTCCTTATAGTAATGCCCAGTATACATTATGCCACATACTGCAAAGGCCCTCAGACATTATGCCACACACAATAATGCACATGACACAATATGCACACACCGTAATGCCCCCGACACATTATGCCACACACCGTAATGTCTGTGACACATTATGACAGGAATCGCAATGCCCGTTATACATTATGCTACACACTGCAATGCCCCTGATACATTATAGCACATACCACAATGCCCATGATATAGTATACCACACACCGCAATGTCCGTGATACATTATGACACACACCGCAATGTCCGTGATACATTATGACACACACTGCAATGAACCTGAGACATTATACCACATACCACAATGCCCATGATATAGTATACCACACACCGCAATGTCCGTGATACATTATGACACACACCGCAATGCCCGTTATACATTATGCCACCCTGCAATGACCCTGAGACATTATACCACATACCACAATGCCCGTGATATAGTATACAGACACCGTAATGCCTGACACATTATGCCACACACCGCAATGCCCATTATACATTATGCCACACACTGCAATGACCCTGAGACATTATACCACATACCACAATGCCCGTGATCTAGTATACCATACACCGTAATGCCTGTGACACATACCGCAATGCCCGTTATACCCTATGCCACACTGCAATGCCCCTGAGACATTATACCACATACCACAATGCCCGTGATATAGTTTGCCACACACCGTAATGCCTGTGACACATTCTGACACACACCGCAATGTCCGTGATACATTATGCCACACACCGTAATGCCCATTACACATTAAGTCCTACATTAAGGCTTCTAATTACTTTTAAATTACCTGCTCGTTGCCAGGGGTTTCATGCTCTTGGTTCCATGCACGGTGCCAGGGGTTTTCATGCTCAGGGTGTCATGCTCATTGCCAGGTGTTTCATGCACTCGGGGTCATGCTCGTTGCCAGGGGTTTCATGCACTGGGTGTCATGCTCATTGCTAGGGGGTAGTGCTTGTTGCTAGGGCTGTGCTCCCAGTGCCACATATGTCCTCAGTGCCAGATATTCCCCCACGGTGCCAGGTACTCACATGCCCCCAGTGCCAAATATAGCCTTTCCCCCCAGTGCCACATATGCCCCCAGTGCCAGATATTCCCCCACAATGCCAGGTGCTCACGTGCCCCCAGTGCCAAATATAGCCCCCCATGTGCCAGGTACACATACAGTGCCATATATGCTTCCTCAGTGCCCCCCCAGTGCCATATATGCCCCCTCAGTGCCTCCCCAGTGCCATATATGCCCCCTCAGTGCCCCCCAGTGCCATATATGCCCCCTCAGTACCCCCCAGTGCCATATATGCCCCCTCAGTGCCCCCCCAGTGCCATATATGCCCCCTCAGTGCCCCACCAGTGCCATATATGCCCCCTCAGTGCCATATATGCCCCCTCAGTGCCTCCCCAGTGCCATATATGCCCCCTCAGTGCCCCCCAGTGCCATCTATGCCCCCTCAGTGCCCCCCAGTGCCATATATGCCCTCAGTGCCCCCCAGTGCCATATATGCCCCCTCAGTGCCATATATGCCCCCTCAGTGCCCCCCGCAGTGCCATATATGCCCCCTCAGTGCCATATATGACCCCTCTGTGCCCCCCAGTGCCATATATGCCCCCTCAGTGCCCCCAGTGCCATATATGCCCCCTCAGTGCCATATATGCCCCTCAGTGCCATATATGCCCCCTCAGGCCATATATGCCCCCTCAGTGCCCCCCAGTGCCATATATGCCCCCTCAGTACCCCCCAGTGCCATATATGCCCCCTCAGTGCCCCCCCAGTGCCATATATGCCCCCTCAGTGCCCCACCAGTGCCATATATGCCCCCTCAGTGCCATATATGCCCCCCCAGTGCCTCCCCAGTGCCATATATGCCCCCTCAGTGCCCCCCAGTGCCATCTATGCCCCCTCAGTGCCATATATGCCCTCAGTGCCCCCCAGTGCCATATATGCCCCCTCAGTGCCATATATGCCCCCTCAGTGCCCCCCGCAGTGCCATATATGCCCCCTCAGTGCCATATATGACCCCTCTGTGCCCCCCCAGTGCCATATATGCCCCCTCAGTGCCCCCAGTGCCATATATGCCCCCTTAGTGCCATATATGCCCGTCAGTGCCACCCCAGTGCCATATATGCCCCCTCAGGCCATATATGCCCCCTCAGTACCCCCCCTGTTCCATATATGCCCCCTCAGTGCCCCCCCAGTGCCATATATGCATACCTCCCGCAGTGTCCCGCGATGGGGGGGGCAGTTGGGAGGCTCCTACAGTCACTGCTCTGCATAGCAGAGCAGTAGTGAATAGACGCTGTGCGCATGCGCACAGCGTCTATTCAGCGCAGACAGTGGGAGAGAGGGCATGCCAGCAGCTCACAGAGCGCTGGGCATGCCCCCTCAGTGACAAAACGGGGGCGTGGCCCGCGATCGCGGGTCCTCCGCGAAGCCACGCCCCCTTTTCATAGGACACGCCCCCGACACACCGGAGACTCAGAGGGACACAGGAGAGGCGCACGCTGTGCCCTCCGTGTCCCTACTTCACAGCGGGGGGCTAGTGACAACAGATTGACATGCGGACGTTCGTCCGCATGTCAATCTGCTCTAAATCAGTGGCGGCGCCCCCGCAGCCCCTCGCCCCCGCGAGGGCTGCGGGGGCAGTAGTTACGCCACTGATATAGCACCAAATTCACTGTGGCCCCCCGTTTTTCACCGATACTTGTTCAGTAGTGGAGGAGGACCAGCGTTGTCTCTGCAGCCTGAGAGACAATGCCACTGAGCAGTGTGCTGGCTGACTGAGGAAGCTCCACTCTTCAATGGTGTGTTTCTCCTCAGCTTTTATGAGGTAATTTTTTATACTGGCGGGGTAGGACTGTGTCCTAGCAACTTATGCCCCTTATTTATGCCAGTTTCCATAGGTTTCATGCTGCCCAGGGCACCCCCCGCGCCCTGCACCCTGCAGTGCCTGTGTATGTGTGGGCAACATGACGCGCTGTGCTCCCGCCAGCCGCGCGGCACCTTTAGCTGTCATTTTCTTGATTGAAGATCTGTCTTCTAACACTCACCTGTCTTCTGACTTCTGGCTCTGTGAGAGTGGTGACGGCGTGCTGTGGGAGTGAGCATCTAGGCACGGCTAGCGTTCAGTTCCCTTCAGGAGCTAATGGTGTACTGTCAGCCAGAAGCAGAGCCATGAAACTCTTTAGGAAGTTGGTTCCTACTTCTGCCCCCTCAGTCCCATGTAGCAGGGAGACTGTTGCCAGCAGTTCTCCCTGAAAATAAAAAACCTAACATAAGTCTTTTCAGAGAAACTCAGTAGAGCTTCTCTGGAGTGCATCCAGTCTGCCTGGGCACATTTCTAAACTGAGGTCTGGAGGAGGGGCATAGAGGGAGGAACCAGTTCACACCCATTGAAAAGTCTTTAGAGTGCCTATGGCTCCTTCGGAACCGTCTATACCCCATGGTCATGAAGTGGACCCCAGCATCCTCTAGGACATATGAGAAATTGGGGTCATTCCGAGTTGATCGTAGCTGTGCTAAATTTAGCACAGCTACGATCTTGTTCCCAGACATGCTGGGGGACGCCCAGCACAGGGCTAGCCCGCCCTGCATGTCTGTCCGCCCCCCTCCCCCCCGCACTTCTTGAGTAACTCCCGGCCAGCGCAGCTCCTGCGGCTGGCCGGGAGTTGCTCGTCGCTGCCACTGGTTGCCGCGGCTGCGTGTGACGTCACGCAGCCGCTGCGGCCCCGCACGGTCCGGCCACGCCCCCAAAATGGTGGTCTAGCACCGCCGTGCCACCCCCTCCTGCCCATTGACCGCCTCTGCCTGTCAATCAGGTAGAGGCGACTGCTAGGGAACGACAGCCTTCGGCCGTCCGGCATGTGCCGGCGCACGCGCATGCGCAATTCCAACCCGACCGCTGTGCTGCGAACAATCGGGTCGGAATGACCCCCATTGTGCAATATGAAAATTTACTGGAAATGCTAATAAACACTTTACACAAGCTTGTGCTTAACAGTGAAAATGTAGTTTGCTCAAACATTGTAAGCAGATTGTGTGTTGCCATTGTAAGCAGAATGGCTGTTTCCTTAACCACTTGCCTGGCATGGTCGCATCAGATGCGACCACACCAGCAAGTGCTTTATCTGACCTGGTCGCACAGGAAGCGACCAGTCAGATAAGCCGAGTTTGCAGCTGCAGGGAAGAGAGACTTCCCTCCGCTGCTGCTCTCAAAGGGACCGAAAGGTCCCTCTGCCTTCCAGCACCCTCCCCCCAGTGTTTGCCGTGCTGACCGATCAGGCACCTTCTGAGGTGCGAGCAGAAATCTGACCAAACTAGTGCCACAGTGCTGTTTTTTTACCTTTAGCGCGGCACAAACAGCATTGCAGCAGGCACTTGAGTAGGAGAATGGCGGTTCTTGCGACTAAACACCCAGTTTAAGGTGCGAGAACTGGCATCTCCCAACTAACGATGAGGTCAATTGAATAGCTCTGGGACCTCCTTCCCAGCGCTATTAACATCACTTTGAATTAGATTGACACGAATATGAAAAGATCCTCGGAATGTACTGAAGTTAACTTGCAGGGACAGCAATAGTGATAACCGTTGCCCCTGTGAGTCACTTCCTCTGCATTTTGTGGGAGGATTTTACACTTGTGAGACTTCTCCTGGGGAATCTGACACTGTGACGCATGCACATTGGGCCTTATTCAGATGGATGTGCTGTTGCTTCTACTTACATAGAAGCAGCAGCGATAGCACTAATATGGTAATGCAGCAGGAGGCGTCACGCCTCCTGTATGCATTACTGATCTGCGTCCAAAGACAAAATTTTGGATCATTTGCAACACCATTGGCAGGCACGCAAGCCAGCCACTGCGGGAGCTGCCAAGAGGCCAGGAAATCTCCATCCACAGACCGAGATCCTGGCCTTGTCCCTCCCCATACAATGGCGGCGACGAGCCTTTATTTTGAGAAAGAGGCTGTTGCTGCCCCCTCTCCACCCCCAAAACGGAATCAGACTGTCAGTCACTGACACTCTGATGCCGCATTGGGTCCCCCATCCAAGACCCGTACTGCACATGAGCAGTATGGGTCCAGCATATGCGCAAAGTACTGAACATCAGTACTTTGCGGAATGCACCGCATATGCGTCGAGACCTGAATGGTATCCGGACTCCAGGTCGACAACAAAAAGGTCAACACACCTTAGGTTGACACCAATTGGTCGACATGGAAAAAGGTTAACATGAGTTTTTCACGATTTTTTTCTTTTTTTGAACCTTTTCATATTTAACGATCCACGTGGACTACAATTGGAATAGTAATCTGCATGGCGAGCGAACGCGGTGCACTAATTGGGGTTCCCGGTCACTGTACGAAGAAAACGACACAAAAAAACATAAAAAACTCATGTCTACCTTTTTCCATGTCGACCTAAGATGTGTCGACTTGGAGTACCCGACCCACCTGAATAGGGCCCATAGTGTCAGCTTCCTTTGCCGGGTGGATGCTGCAGGAGAGGAACCGGAAGATCTTGCTTCTGCAAGAAAACCTGCATAGGCTTAAAGTTTTTCGTAGTTTGGCACACAGGAGTAAAGTTAGATCGTAGTCCTCATTGAATATGGTGACTGGGATCTGCAGCGCCAGTTAAGGGGGGTACACACGGAGCGATAATCTAAGCAATCTGACTAGATTGCTTAGATTTTCAGCAAGATCGCTCCGTGTGTAGCCCTAACAGCGATAGCGATGCGCAGCCCCGCGCATCGCTATCGCTGGTGCTAGATTGGCCTGCATGGGTGAAGTGAGCGCACCCCCGTCTCCCCCCGCACTATCAGCACAGATCGGGCTGTGCTAAGCGGCGGGAGAGATGTGTGCTGAGCGCTACGCTCAGCACACATCTCTCCTGCATCGGCCCGTCTATATGGACCTTTAGTCTTCTGCAGATTTATGTGAAATCTTCTGCATTAGGCTATTAGTACAGAACAACAATTCACAAAAATATGCAGATTCTACATCATTTTATGAAAAACATGCCCCTAAATCAATCCTTTTATTGATAAATTCCTGTCACATGCAACACATATAAATAAGATTTCCATATTGTGAGGCAATTACATTAACATTCAATATAAACAAAATGATCCCTACAGTGAAAGCTGAGACTGTAAACGACTTGTTACATAACTCCTAACATGACCCTCTCCAGGAGTGACTTAGTGCTCTTCTGGACGTTTCTATGATTGCAGACACCTATGTTCAACAGGTTCCTGGATAAGAAAGGTGTTTCACTACAGGTGATGGCAATCATACATTAAGGGAAGTCCAGAAGCAGAGAAGTTAAGGGAAGTCCAGAAGCTGTTCATGTTGGGAGGAATGGTGCTATAGTGATAATATCCTGCCTCTGCTTTCCAAATGCAAGTAATTGTGCTTAATTAGTCGGGGGAAAAAAAATCTTAACAGCACTAGGCATTTGTCATAGAGGTGGGAAGAGCAGGACCTTCTCATCAGGTCACAGCGCCGGCCTGACAGGTTGCACACATTGCTGTGACTGGCTGACCGTAGCTAGGGGTGTGTGACGTCATCACCCAGCGCCTAAGGAGCGCCGCCTACCAGTTTCTAGTAGCAGTGATTCCGCAATGGAATCAAACCGGGACGAGGCGGAGCGCTGTATAGGGATTGCCCTAAACGCCATCAAAAGCCAGAACCCAGACAAGGCGCTGCGCTTCCTAGAGAAGGCACAGAAGTTGTTCCCCACGGATAGGGCTCGAGGTAAGGGCTACGGACGGTAACCGGAGGATCTGCGGGTGGGGGCGGGGAGCTGGCTCTTGGGTAGCTGTTGCGTCACATCTGGTGTCTGCGCATGCGTATGTAGTGTAAGATGCGCAAAGGCTTCTGTGAGTTGTAGTTTTCCTTAATCTCGGTGAGATGTAAATACTAGGTGTATAAGGGTTTTGTGAATGGTTAACGCCTGTATGATACCGTGATACAGTTTCAGGCATAATGCATGTTTATTCCATCTGCTGTCCGTGTAGTTGTAAGACATATAGATGGCTCCGAGATGGGAGACGACTACATCTCCCACAGTACAACGCGGCTATGGAGTACAGTCAGCCTAAAGCAGCAGTAGCCAGCAAATAACCGGCCTGTGACAGGCCCAGTCCAGCCGTTGTACTGGGAGATATGTCACCTAGCCCTTAGTTAGGATGGCTTCATCCTCAGCCTGGACCCAGTGTCTCTTTTTTGCTATGGTTTTTACGTGATAATCAATGTTGGCCAACGTGGATAAATGTCCTAATAGTAATGTAAGAGTAACTCACTGGCAGTAAGTGATAATTGCTTAGAGAGGCATGGGTTAATTTACACAAATTCGATCTTGCCATGACAAACGAAATCTCCCGAAATATTCATATCTGCAAACTGAAGACCTAGCTGTTCACTGTATATATCAGGAACATCTAAGGAGCTAAACTAGTTTTGCCCCATTCTTAATTCTGGTGTCAGATGTAGCTTTGCGCATCAGTGCTTTTCCAGCTAGAGAAGTGCTTGAATCAGTCAGTGCTTCCATAATACTGGAATGTTTATCTGATGAGATGAGTGGTCCCTGTTTACTTCAGTGGTCCAGAATAGAACAACATGAGTTCTAGCTGTTTTGGAAAAGTGCTGTTATTCGCAGGGCATTCCGATGTACTGTACAGCATAGCCGTACAACCTATTGCTGCAAAATGTGTCATCATTTCTTTGCTAAGCAACATGCTATGTATTTATAATGTAGCAGCGACCATATGTTAATGATTTGGCCTCTGAGAAGCCATTTTCTTGAGGTCTGTGTGATTATTCAGTAGTTCATTATGGTTGTGCACTCAAATATAATACTATTATTATCCTTTATTTCTCTAACGTCCTAGTGGATGCTGGGACTACGTCAGGACCATGGGGAATAGCGGGCTCCGCAGGAGACAGGGCACATCTAAATAAAGCTTTTAGGATCACATGGTGCGTACTGGCTCCTCCCCCCATGACCCTCCTCCAAGCCTCAGTTAGGTTTTTGTGCCCGTCCGAGAAGGGTGCAATCTAGGTGGCTCTCCTAAAGAGCTGCTTAGACAAAGTTTTTTTTAGGTTTAAATCTCAGTGAATCCTGCTGGCAACAGGATCACTGCATCGAGGGACTTAGGGGAGAGATTTCCAACTCACCTGCGTGCAGGATGGATTGGAGTCTTAGGCTACTGGACACTTAGCTCCAGAGGGAGTCGGAACACAGGTCATCCTGGGGTTCGTCCCGGAGCCGCGCCGCCGACCCCCCTTACAGACGCTGAAGATCGGAGGTCCGGAAAGCAGGCGGCAGAAGACTCCTCAGTCTTCATGAAGGTAGCGCACAGCACTGCAGCTGTGCGCCATTGTTGCTACACGTCTCACTGATTCAGTCACGGAGGGTGCAGGGCGCTGCTGGGGGCGCACTGGGCAGCAATATTAAATACCTTTAGTGGCGAAAAATACATCACATATAGCCATTAAGGCTATATGTATGTATTTAACCCAGGCCAGTTTTCTTAAAACCCCGGAGAAAAGCCCGCCGAAAAAGGGGCGGAGCTTATTCTCCTCAGCACTCAGCGCCATTTTCCTGCTCAGCTCCGCTGGTGAGGAAGGCTCCCAGGATTCTCCCCTGCACTGCACTACAGAAACAGGGTAACAAAGAGAAGGGGGGCATAATTTGGCGATATTGATATATTAAAAGCGCCTATATCAAAAACAACACCTTCTAGGGTTGTTTATATACATTTATAGCGCTTTTGGTGTGTGCTGGCAAACTCTCCCTCTGTCTCCCCAAAGGGCTAAGAGGGTCCTGTCTTCGATTAGAGCATTCCCTGTGTGGCTGCTGTGTGTCGGTACGTGTGTGTCGACATGTATGAGGACGATGTTGGTGTGGAGGCAGAGCAATTGCCGGTAATGGTGATGTCACCCCCTAGGGAGTCGACACCGGAATGGATGGCTTTAGTTATGGAATTACGTGATAATGTTAGCACATTACAAAAGTCAGTTGACGAAATGAGACGGCTGGAAAACCAGTTAGTACCGGCTCAGGCGTCTCAGACACCGTCAGGGGCTGTAAAACGTCCCTTACCTCAGTCAGTCGACACGGGTACCGACACAGATGAATCTAGTGTCGACGGTGAAGAAACAAACGTATTTTCCAATAGGGCCACACGTTATATGATCACGGCAATGAAGGAGGCTTTGCAGATCTCTGATACTGCTGGTACCTCAAAAAGGGGTATTATGTGGGGGGTGAAAAAACTACCTGTAGCTTTTCCAGAATCAGAGGAATTGAATGACGTGTGTGATGAAGCGTGGGTTAACCCAGATAGAAAACTGCTAATTTCCAAGAAGTTATTGGCATTATACCCTTTCCCACCAGAGGTTAGGGCGCGCTGGGAAACACCCCCTAGGGTGGATAAGGCGCTCACACGTTTATCAAAGCAAGTGGCGTTGCCGTCTCCTGATACGGCCGCCCTCAAGGATCCAGCAGATAGGAGGCTGGAAACTACACTGAAGAGTATATACACACATACTGGTGTTATACTGCGACCGGCAATAGCCTCAGCCTGGATGTGCAGTGCTGGGGTAGTGTGGTTGGATTCCCTGACTGAAAATATTGATACCCTGGATAGGGACAGTATTTTATTGACTCTAGAGCAATTAAAGGATGCGTTTCTTTATATGCGAGATGCTCAGAGGGATATTTGTACTCTAGCATCAAGGGTAAGCGCGATGTCCATATCTGCCAGAAGAAGTTTTATGGACGCGACAGTGGTCAGGTGATGCGGATTCCAAAACGCATATGGAAGTATTGCCATATAAAGGAGAGGAATTATTTGGGGTCGGTCTTTCGGACCTGGTGGCCACGGCAACTGCCGGCAAATCCACTTTTTTACCTCAGACCCCCTCCCAACAGAAAAAGACACCGTCTTTTCAGCCGCAGTCCTTTCGCTCCTATAAAAACAAGCGACCAAAAGGACAGTCTTATCTGCCGCGAAGCAGAGGAAAGGGTAAGAGAGGGCAGCAAGCAGCCCCTGCCCAGGACCAGAAGCCCGCCCCGGGTTCTACAAAGCCATCAGCATGACGCTGGGGCTTTACAAGCGGACTCAGGAGCGGTGGGGGGTCGACTCAAGATTTTCAGCAATCAGTGGGCTCGCTCACAAGTGGACCCGTGGATCCTGCAGATAATATCTCAGGGTTACATGTTGGAGTTCGAAAGGTCTCCCCCTCGCCGGTTCCTAAAGTCTGCTTTACCAACGTCTCCCTCAGAAAGGACGTCGGTATTGGAAGCCATTCACAAGCTGTATTCTCAGCAGGTGATAGTCAAGGTACCCCTCCTACAACAGGGAAAGGGGTATTATTCCACACTATTTGTGGTACCGAAGCCAGACGGTTCGGTAAGACCTATTCTAAACCTGAAATCCTTGAACCTGTACATACAAAAATTCAAGTTCAAGATGGAGTCACTCAGAGCAGTGATAGCGAATCTGGAGGAAGGGGACTTCATGGTGTCCCTGGACATAAAAGATGCTTATCTGCATGTCCCAATTTACCCCTCACACCAAGGGTATCTCAGGTTCGTGATACAAGACTGTCATTATCAGTTTCAAACGCTGCCGTTTGGTTTGTCCACGGCTCCTCGGGTCTTTACCAAGGTAATGACCGAAATGATGGTTCTTCTACGAAGAAAAGGCGTATTAATTATCCCTTACTTGGACGATCTCCTGATAAGGGCAAAGTCCAGAGAACAGCTGGAAGTCGGTGTAGCACTAACCCAGGTAGTGCTTCAGCAACACGGGTGGATTCTGAATCTTCCAAAATCTCAATTGACCCCGACAACACGTCTGCTGTTCCTGGGAATGATTCTGGACACGGTTCAGAAAAAGGTGTTTCTCCCGGAGGAGAAAGCAAGGGAGTTATCCGAACTTGTCAGGAACCTCCTAAAACCAGGAACTGTGTCAGTACATCAATGCACAAGAGTCCTGGGAAATATGGTGGCTTCTTACGAAGCAATTCCATTTGGCAGATTCCATGCACGAACATTTCAGTGGGATCTGCTGGACAAATGGTCCGGATCGCATCTGCACATGCATCAGCGGATAACACTGTCACCAAGAACAAGGTTGTCTCTCCTGTGGTGGTTGCAGAGTGCCCATCTGTTAGAGGGCCGCAGATTCGGCATACAGGACTGGGTCCTGGTGACTACGGATGCCAGCCTACGAGGCTGGGGAGCAGTCACACAGGGAAGGAACTTCCAGGACATGTGGTCAAACCTGGAGACGTCCCTTCACATAAATATACTGGAGCTAAGAGCGATCTACAATGCTCTAAGCCTGGCAAAACCGCTGCTTCAGGGTCAGCCGGTGTTGATCCAGTCGGACAACCTCACGGCAGTCGCCCACGTAAACCGACAAGGCGGCACGAGAAGCAGAAGAGCAATGACAGAAGCGGCAAGGATTCTGCGCTGGGCGAAAAATCATGTCATAGCACTGTCAGCAGTGTTCATCCCGGGAGTGGACAACTGGGAAGCAGATTTCCTCAGCAGACACGACCTTCACCCGGGAGAGTGGGGACTCCATCCAGAAGTCTTCCACATGATTGTGAACCGTTGGGAAAAACCAAAGGTGGACATGATGGCGTCTCGCCTCAACAAAAAAAATTGGACAGATATTGCGCCAGGTCAAGAGACCCTCAGGCAATAGCTGTGGACGCTCTGGTAACACCGTGGGTGTACCAGTCAGTGTATGTGTTCCCTCCTCTGCCTCTCATACCAAAGGTACTGAGAATTATACGGAAAAGGGGAGTAAGAACAATACTAGTGGCTCCGGACTGGCCAAGAAGAACTTGGTATCCGGAACTTCAAGAGATGCTCACGGAGGATCCGTGGCCTCTACCTCTAAGAAGGGATCTGCTTCAGCAGGGACCTTGTATGTTCCAAGACTTACCGCGTCTGCGTTTGACGGCATGGCGGTTGAACGCCGGATTCTAAAAGAAAAGGGCATTCCAGAGGAAGTTATTCCTACCTTGATGAAGGCTAGGAAGGAAGTGACTGTACAACATTATCACCGCATTTGGCGAAAATATGTTGCGTGGTGTGAGGCCAAAAAGGCCCCAACGGAAGAATTTCAATTGGGTCGATTCTTACATTTCCTGCAAGCAGGATTGTCTATGGGCCTAAAATTAGGGTCCATTAAAGTTCAAATTTCGGCCTTATCAATCTTCTTCCAGAAGGAATTGGCGTCAGTTCCTGAAGTACAAACTTTTGTCAAAGGTGTACTACATATACAACCCCCAATGGTGCCTCCAGTGGCACCGTGGGATTTGAACGTAGTTTTGAATTTTCTCAAATCTCATTGGTTTGAGCCTCTAAAATCGGTAGATTTAAAATACCTTACATGGAAGGTAAGCATGTTATTGGCCCTGGCTTCAGCCAGGAGAGTTTCAGAGTTGGCGGCTTTATCGTACAAAAGCCCATATCTGATTTTCCATTCGGACAGGGCAGAACTGCGGACACGTCCTCATTTTCTCCCTAAGGTGGTTTCGGCTTTTCACTTGAACCAGCCTATTGTGGTGCCTGCGGCTACTAGCGACTTGGAGGACTCCAAGTTACTGGACGTTGTCAGAGCATTAAAAATATATATTTCAAGGACAGCTGAAGTCAGAAAATCTGACTCGTTGTTTATATTGTATGCACCCAACAAGATGGGTGCTCCTGCGTCTAAACAGACGATTGCACGTTGGATCTGTAGCACAATCCAATTTGCACATTCTGTGGCAGGCCTGCCACAGCCTAAATCTGTAAAGGCCCACTCCACAAGGAAAGTGGGCTCATCTTGGGCGGCTGCCCGAGGGGTCTCGGCATTACAACTTTGCCGAGCAGCTACGTGGTCAGGGGAGAACACGTTTGTAAAATTTTACAAATTTGATACTCTGGCTAAGGAGGACCTGGAGTTCTCTCATTCGGTGCTGCAGAGTCATCCGCACTCTCCCGCCCGTTTGGGAGCTTTGGTATAATCCCCATGGTCCTGACGGAGTCCCAGCATCCACTAGGACGTTAGAGAAAATAAGAATTTACTTACCGATAATTCTATTTCTCATAGTCCGTAGTGGATGCTGGGCGCCCATCCCAAGTGCGGATTGTCTGCAATGTTTGTACATAGTTATTGTTACAAAAATCGGGTTATTACTATTGTGAGCCATCTTTTCAGAGGCTACTTCATTTGTTGTTATCATACTGTTAACTGGGTTCAGATCACAAGTTGTACGGTGTGATTGGTGTGGCTGGTATGAGTCTTACCCGGGATTCAAGATCCTTCCTTATTGTGTACGCTCGTCCGGGCACAGTACCTAACTGAGGCTTGGAGGAGGGTCATGGGGGGAGGAGCCAGTACGCACCATGTGATCCTAAAAGCTTTATTTAGATGTGCCCTGTCTCCTGCGGAGCCCGCTATTCCCCATGGTCCTGACGGAGTCCCAGCATCCACTACGGACTATGAGAAATAGAATTATCGGTAAGTAAATTCTTATTTTATATGGCGCCACAAGGGTTCCGCAGCGCCCAATTACAGAGTACATAAACAAATAATCAAACAGGAAAACAGCAACTTACAGTTGATGACAGTATAGGACAAGTACAGGATACATAAACATAGTTACATCAGCAGATGACACTGGAATAAGTATCAGGTGGCAGAAGACTGATGGATTTGGTGCGGTTGAAGATTATTAAAGTAAGAAAGGATAAGCACATGAGGGAAGAGGGCCCTGCTCGTGAGAGCTTACATTCTAAAGGGGAGGGGTAGACAGACAGGGGTGACACAGATGGGGTACATAGAGAGCGTAGAACAGAGGGTTAGGATGAGATTTGGCTGGGTTTGGTGAAGAAGTGGGTCTTGAGAGCCCGTTTGAAGTTTTGTGGAGAGTCTGAGGGGGAGAGGTAGGGAATTCCAGAGAAGTGGTGCAGCACGTGAAAAATCTTGGAGGTAGGAGTGGGAGGAAGTAATCCGTAGGCAGGAGAGTCGGCATGCATTAGCAGAGCGAAGAGGACGGGTGGGAGTGTGAAGGGGAGATAAGGTCAGAGATGTGGGTGGGAGAGGGCTTTGTAAGTGAGTGTGAGAAGCTTGAAATGGATTCTGAAAGGGAAGGGGAGCCAGTTAAGGTCTAGTAAGAGAGGAGAGGTGGACGTAGTGCGTTTGGTGAGGAAGATGAGCCGGGCAGCAGCATTGAGGATAGATTGGAGTGGAGAGAGGTATTTGTCAGGAATGCCAGTCAGGAGCAGATTACAGTAGTCCAGTCTGGAGATGACCAGTGAGTGGATAAGAGTCTTAGTAGCATCCTGGGTCAGAAAGGGTCTGATCCTGGAAATATTTTTTAGATGAAAATGGCAGGTTTGTGAGAGGTGCTGAACGTGTGGTTTGAAGGAGAGGGAGGAGTCAAGGATTACTCCAAGACAGCGCACTTGGGGGCTAGAGGAGATAGTAGTGCCATCAATAGATAATGAGATTGTAGGAGGTGAGGTTATGCGGGAGGGAGGGAAGATGATCAGCTCGGTCTTAGACATGTAAAGTTTAAGAAAGCGCTGGGACATCCAGGAAGAGGTAGTAGAGAGACAGTTGGAGATACAAGTGAGGAGAGGTCTGGAGAGGAAAGATAGATTTGGGTGTCATCAGCATAGAGATGATATTGGAAACCAAAAGAACTAATGAGCTTACCTAGTGAGGACGTATAGAGAGAGAAGAGAAGAGGACCAAGGACAGAACCTTGGGGTACCCCTACAGTTAGTGGAAGTGAGGGGGAGGTGGAGTCATGAGAGGAGACGGAGAAAGAACGGTCAGAAAGGTAGGAGGACAGCCAAGAGAGGGCAGTGTCACGCAGACCAATGGAGTGAAGAATTTGCAGTAGAAGAGGATGGTCCACAGTGTCAAAAGCAGCAGAGAGATCAAGTAGAATAAGTATAGAGTAGTGTCCCTTAGATTTAGCAGCATGGAGGTCATTGCATACTTTTGTAAGGGCAGTTTCAGTGGAGTGGAGAGTACGGAAGCCAGACTGGAATGGGTCAAGCAGTGAGTGTGAGGAAAGAAAGGAAGTAAGGCGGTTGTAGACAATACGCTCAAGGAGTTTGGAGGCAAAAGGAGGAGAGAGATGGGTCGGTAGTTGGAGAGAGTGTTTGGATCAAGTGTAGGTTTTTTAAGAATAGGATAGATGAGTGCATGCTTGAAGGCAGAGGGGACAGTGCCTGATGAGAGGGATAGATTGAGAAGGTGGGAAAGATGGGAACAGGCAGAAGGAGAGAGGTAGCGGAGGAGGTGGGAAGGGATAGGGTCAAGTGGGGAGGTGGTGAGGGGACAGGAACGAATGAGGGCCATGACTTCCTCTCCAGATGCATGGGAGAAAGATGTCAGAGTAGGTGCGAGGGATGGGGAGGGTTGGTAAGGGATGGGAGAAAGCTGGTTACTGATGGTCTGGTGTGATGTGATGTCCTGACGTATGGAGTCAATTTTGGATGTGAAGTAAGTGGCAAAGTCAAGAGCAGAGAGTGAGGAAGGGAGACGAGGTGGAGGTGGGCAGGGGAGAGAGTTGAGAGCGGCAAAGAGGCGCCGGGGGTTGGAAGACTGGGAGGAGATGAGGTTCTTGAAGTATGACTGTTTAGCAAGAGAAAGGGCAGCACTGAAGGATGAGAGCATAAGTCTGAAATGGAGGAAGTCTGCCTTAGAGCGTGATTTCCTCCAGTGTCGCTCAGCAGTACGTGAGCATTTTTGCAGATATCTGGTGCATTTGGTGTGCCAGGGTTGAGGTGTTAATTTGCGAGGGTGAATAGTGGTTGGTGGAGCAACAGAGTCAAGAGCAGAAGTAAGGGATGCATTGTATATGTAAGTGGCTTGTTCAGGGCATGAGAGAGAGAATAGGAGAGAGAAGTGAATCAAACAGGGAGGAAAGGAATGTGGTGTCAATAGCTTCAATGTTACGTTTAGTGATGGTAGCCTTAGGAGGTAGAGATGGGGAAGTCGAGAGAGATAGGTTAAAGGAGAGCAGGTGGTGGTCAGAGAGGGGAAATGGGGAGTTGGAAAAATCAGAAATATCACAGCGGTGAGTGAAGACCAGATCCAGTGAGCTCCCATTAACATGGGAGGGTGAGGAGGTCCACTGGGAGAGACCAAGTGAAGAGGTGAGGTTAAGGAGTTTAGAGGCAGGGGATTGTGTGGGGATGTCAATAGGGATGTTGAAATCACCTAGGATAATGGAGGGAATGTCAGAAGAGAGGATGTGAGGAAGCAAAGTTGTCAATGAATTTGGAAGCAGTGCCAGGGGGGCGGTAAATGACAGCTACTCTAAGATGGACTGGTTGGAAGAGGCGTATGGCATGGACCTCAAATGTAGAGAATGTAAGGGATGGTTCTGGTGGTATGAGTTGGTAGGAGTAACTAGAAGGTAAAAGGACCCCAACACCACCCCCATGGTGACCCCCAGGTCGGGGTGTGTGTGTGTGTGTGAATGTGAGGCCCCCAGCAGAGAGAGCAGCAGGAGAAGTAGTGTCAGAGGGCGTAATCCAAGTTTCAGTAATGGCTAGTAGGTGTAGGGAGTTGGAAATGAAAAGGTCATGAGTGGGGACCAGTTTGTTACAAACAGATCTGGCATTCCAGAGGGCACAGGATAGGGGGTATGAGTTTGTGGGAGAGATGTGAATGAGATTATAAGGGTTGCTGTAGCGATGAGGTGAGATGAACTTTGAGGGCAGAGATGATGAGAGAGTAATGATGGTACGGGTGCCTGAGCTAGGAGGGGAAACTGCAGGAGGTGGGCAGGGAGGGAGGTCAGTGTGATGTGGATGGGGGTATGGGGAGGTGACAGGGAAGGGAGAGAGAGGGAGCAGGGCTGAGTTGTGGGGTAGCAGGACCATGGGGCAGAGGTAAATTAAAGTGGGGTAACAGGAAAGGAGGGGGAAGGAAACAGAGGGATGGAGGAGAGACAGAGAAGGAGGTGTAGGAGACTAGGGTGGAAGGATAAAGATACATTATTAGGTAGACACTGGGTGATGTGGGGAGTATAAGAAAGCCTTGACCTAGTGTTAAGTAGGTAAATAGGTTGAGAGAAAGTGGAAGTAGGAGAGGAGACTGTAAGGGAATCAGAGCAGAAGAATTGCAGACTTTCCCGCTGTAAGTCTTCTTAGTAATAAAATAATTGAATCCTACTTTTACAGTGGTTATATTAGTTCTTATATGTATAGTCCAAATGCAATCCCGCCCATCTGCTTATATCAAACAATTTGTTTGTGACCTTCCAATATGAAAATTAAACCCTGCAAACAGTGGACAGTACTCAGCAGTCAATAAACCACTCAGCAAACAACTTATGTGCTATCTAGTCAATGTTATGAGGTTTACTCTTTCGTTGGGACAAAGCGTAAAACATATGCCTTGTATAACCTTCCACCCATATGTCGGGGGTTCATAGCAATGCATTTGAAGCACAGGGTGGTAGCGTATTAAAGGTATTTAGTATGTTTTATACTTTGTCCTGATGAAAGCGTAAACCTGTGAAGCATTGACGATCACATAGGTTGATTAAGCGGATTATTGACTCCTGAGTGCTGGGCATGGGACCTTAGAATCAGACCCCTTCTATTTTCATGCCCATCAGTACTACAGGAATAAAACATTAGTCCTCTCAAACGCTAGTAGGCAAAAAAGAAACAGAAACAAAAAGAAGCTTCCTAACATTTAAAAGAGCCCGTGCACATGAGTTCTGTACCAAAACCAAAGGAACACAAAGCGTATAACAGGTAAAAACCATTTTGCATGAGCTCGATCTCCTCTTGCACTACTTCACGTATGAGGCGTACACACGTGCCGATTCGGGCCCAGCGCGATGTGTGCTAGCCCAATCCTAACTAGACCCTAAGGCTCAATGAGAACCTTGCGATCTAGCCAGATCTTGACTGCATGCAGTCAAGATCTGAGCCAGCTGCAGCGCCTCGCTTCGCTATCGCTATGGAGTACACAAGGAGCGATTAGTGCTTGGTTTCTAAGCGATCTAGACAGATCACTTAGAAAATAAGAATTTACTTACCAATAATTCTATTTCTCGTAGTCCGTAGTGGATGCTGGGAACTCCGTAAGGACCATGGGGGATAGCGGCTCCGCAGGAGAATGTGCAAGCTGAATTGTACTACAAATCCAACGAGCAATAGTCTGCTTAGAAGCAGGAGCACCCAGCTTGTTGGGTGCATACAGGATAAACAGCGAGTCAGATTTTTTGACTCCAGCCGTCCTGGAAACATATATTTTCAGGGCCCTGACTACGTCCAGCAACTTGGAGTCCTCCAAGTCCCTAGTAGCCGCAGGCACCACAATAGGCTGGTTCAAGTGAAATGCTGAAACCACCTTAGGGAGAAATTGAGGACGAGTCCTCAATTCTGCCCTGTCCGCATGAAAAATTAGGTAAGGGCTTTTATAGGATAAAGCCGCCAATTCTGAGACACGCCTGGCTGAAGCCAGGGTTAACAGCATTACCACTTTCCATGTGAGATATTTTAAATCCACTGTGGCAAGTGGTTCGAACCAATGTGATTTTAGGAATCCCAAAACCACATTGAGATCCCAGGGTGCCACTGGAGGCACAAAGGGAGGCTGTATATGCAGTACCCCCTTTACAAAAGTCTGGACTTCAGGAACTGAAGCCAATTCTTTCTGGAAGAAAATCGACAAGGCCGAAATTTGAACCTTAATGGATCCTAATTTTAGGCCCATGGACAGTCCTGTTTGCAGGAAATGCAGGAAACGACCTAGTTGAAATTCCTCTGTCGGGGCCTTCCTTGCCTCGCACCACGCAACATATTTCCTCCAAATACGGTGATAATGTTGTGCAGTTACATCCTTCCTGGCTTTGATCAGGGTAGGGATGACTTCATCTGGAATGCCTTTCTCCTTCAGGATCCGGCGTTCAACCGCCATGCCGTCAAACGCAGCCGCGGTAAGTCTTGGAACAGACAGGGTCCTTGCTGAAGCAGGTCCCTTCTTAGAGGTAGAGGCCACGGATCCTCCGTGAGCATCTCCTGAAGTTCCGGGTACCAAGTCCTTCTTGGCCAATCCGGAGCCACGAGTATAGTTCTTACTCCTCTCCGTCTTATAATCCTCCGTACCTTGGGTATGAGAGGCAGAGGAGGGAACACATACACTGACTGGTACACCCACGATGTTACCAGAGCGTCCACCGCTATTGCCTGAGGGTCCCTTGACCTGGCGCAATGCCTGTCTAGTTTTTTGTTGAGGCGGGACGCCATCATGTCCACCTTTTGGTTTTTCCCAACGGTTTACAATCAATTGGAAGACTTCTGGATGAAGTCCCCACTCTCCCGGGTGGAGATCGTGTCTGCTGAGAAAATCTGCTTCCCAGTTGTCCACTCCGGGAATGAACACTGCTGACAGTGCTATCACATGATTTTCCGCCCAGCGAAGAATCCTTGCAGCTTCTGCTATCGCTCTCCTGCTTCTTGTGCCGCCCTGTCTGTTTACGTGGGCGACTGCCGTGATGTTGTCCGACTGGATCAACACCGGCTGACCCTGAAGCAGAGGCCTTGCTTGACTTAGGGCATTGTAAATGGCCCTGAGTTCCAGGATATTTATGTGAAATGACGTTTCCATGCTTGACCACAAGCCCTGGAAATTTCTTCCCTGTGTGACTGCTCCCCAGCCTCTCAGGCTGGCATCCGTGGTCACCAGGACCCAGTCCTTAATGCCGAATCTGCGGCCCTCTAGAAGATGAGCACTCTGCAACCACCACAGGAGAGACACCCTTGTCCTTGGAGATAGGGTTATCCGCTGATGCATCTGAAGATGCGATCCGGACCATTTGTCCAGCAGATCCCACTGAAAGGTTCTTGCGTGGAATCTGCCGAATGGAATCGCTTCGTAAGAAGCCACCATTTTCCCCAGGACCCTTGTGCATTGATGCACTGACACTTGACCTGGTTTTAGGAGGTTCCTGACTAGCTCGGATAACTCCCTGGCTTTCTCCTCCGGGAGAAACACCTTTTTCTGGACTGTGTCCAGAATCATCCCTAGGAACAGCAGACGTGTCGTCGGAATCAGCTGCGATTTTGGAATATTTAGAATCCACCCGTGCTGTCGTAACACTACTTGAGATAGTGCTACTCCGACCTCTAACTGTTCCCTGGACCTTGCCCTTATCAGGAGATCGTCCAGGTAAGGGATAATTAAGACGCCTTTTCTTCGAAGAAGAATCATCATTTCGGCCATTACCTTGGTAAAGACCCGGGGTGCCGTGGACAATCCAAACGGCAGCATCTGAAACTGATAATGACAGTTCTGTACCACAAACCTGAGGTACCCTTGGTGAGAAGGGCAAATTGGGACATGGAGGTAAGCATCCTTGATGTCCAGAGACACCATATAGTCCCCTTCTTCCAGGTTCGCTATCACTGCTCTGAGTGACTCCATCTTGAATTTGAACCTTTGTATGTAAGTGTTCAAGGATTTCAGATTTAAAATAGGTCTCACCGAGCCGTCTGGCTTCGGCACCACAAACAGCGTGGAATAATACCCCTTTCCCTGTTGCAGGAGGGGTACCTTGATTATCACCTGCTGGGAATACAGCTTGTGAATGGCTTCCAATACCGCCTCCCTGTCGGAGGGAGACGTTGGTAAAGCAGACTTCAGGAACCGGCGAGGGGGAGACGTATCGAATTCCAATTTGTACCCCTGAGATACTACCTGCAGGATCCAGGGGTCCACTTGCGAGTGAGCCCACTGCGCTCTGAAATTCTTGAGACGGCCCCCCACCGTGCCTGAGTCCGCTTGTAAGGCCCCAGCGTCATGCTGAGGACTTGGCAGAAGCGGGGGAGGGCTTCTGTTCCTGGGAAGAGGCTGCCTGATGCAGTCTTTTTCCCCTTCCTCTGCCCCGGGGCAGAAATGAGGAGCCTTTTGCCCGCTTGCCCTTATGGGGACGAAAGGACTGAGCCTGAAAAGATGGTGTCTTTTTCTGCTGAGAGGTGACTTGGGGTAAAAAGGTGGATTTCCCAGCCGTTGCCGTGGCCACCAGGTCCGATAGACCAACCCCAAATAACTCCTCCCCTTTATACGGCAATACTTCCATATGCCGTTTGGAATCCGCATCACCTGACCACTGTCGCGTCCATAACCCTCTTCTGGCAGAAATGGACAGCGCACTTACTCTTGATGCCAGAGTGCAAATATCCCTCTGTGCATCTCGCATATATAGAAATGCATCCTTTAAATGCTCTATAGTCAATAATATACTGTCCCTATCCAGGGTATCAATATTTTCAGTCAGGGAATCCGACCAAGCCACCCCAGCACTGCACATCCAGGCTGAGGCGATTGCTGGTCGCAGTATAACACCAGTATGTGTGTATATACTTTTTAGGATATTTTCCAGCTTCCTATCAGCTGGTTCCTTGAGGGCGGCCGTATCAGGAGACGGTAACGCCACTTGTTTTGATAAGCGTGTGAGCGCTTTATCTACCCTAGGGGGTGTTTCCCAACGCGCCCTAACCTCTGGCGGGAAAGGGTATAATGCCAATAATTTTTTAGAAATTATCAGTTTTTTTATCGGGGGAAACCCACGCTTCATCACACACCTCATTTAATTCATCTGATTCAGGAAAAACTACGGGTAGTTTTTTCACACCCCACATAATACCCTTTTTTGTGGTACTTGTAGTATCAGAAATGTTCAAAACCTCCTTCATTGCCGTGATCATGTAACGTGTGGCCCTACTGGAAGTCACGTTTGTCTCCTCACCGTCGACACTGGAGTCAGTGTCCGTGTCTGGGTCTGTGTCGACCATCTGAGGTAACGGGCGCTTTAGAGCCCCTGACGGTGTTTGAGACGCCTGGACAGGCACTAGCTGATTTGCCGGCTGTCTCATGTCGTCAACAGTCTTTTGTAAAGTGCTGACGCTATCACGTAATTCCTTCCATAAGACCATCCAGTCAGGTGTCGACTCCCTAGGGGGTGACATCACTATTACAGGCAATTGCTCCGCCTCCACACCATTTTCCTCCTCATACATGTCGACACAAACGTACCGACACACAGCACACACACAGGGAATGCTCTGATAGAGGACAGGACCCCACTAGCCCTTTGGGGAGACAGAGGGAGAGTTTGCCAGCACACACCAGAGCGCTATATATAATGTATAGGGACAACCTTATATAAGTGTTTCTCCCTTATATAGCTGCTGTATAGATTCTTTTGCCAATTTAGTGCCCCCCCTCTCTTGTTTTACCCTGTTTCTGTAGTGCAGGACTGCAGGGGAGAGTCAGCGAGACGTCCTTCCAGCGGAGCTGTGAGGGAAAATGGCGCTTGTGTGCTGAGGAGATAGGCTCCGCCCCCTTCTCGGCGGCCTTTCTCCCGCTTTTTTAAGGAAAACTGGCAGGGGTTAAATGCATCCATATAGCCCAGGAGCTATATGTGATGCATTTTTCGCCATCCAAGGTGTTTTTATTGCGTCTCAGGGCGCCCCCCCCCAGCGCCCTGCACCCTCAGTGACCGGAGTGTGAAGTGTGCTGAGAGCAATGGCGCACAGCTGCGGTGCTGTGCGCTACCTTGTTGAAGAAGGACGTCTTCTGCCGCCGATTTTCCGGACCTCTTCTGGCTCTGTAAGGGGGCCGGCGGCGCGGCTCCGGGACCCATCCATGGCTGGGCCTGTGATCGGTCCCTCTGGAGCTAATGTCCAGTAGCCTAAGAAGCCCAATCCACTCTGCACGCAGGTGAGTTCGCTTCTTCTCCCCTTAGTCCCTCGATGCAGTGAGCCTGTTGCCAGCAGGACTCACTGAAAATAAAAAAACCTAACTTAAACTTTTTCACTAAGCAGCTCAGGAGAGCCACCTAGTGTGCACCCTTCTCGTTCGGGCACAAAAATCTTTCTGAGGCTTGGAGGAGGGTCATAGGGGGAGGAGCCAGTGCACACCATGTAGTCCTAAAGCTTTTACTTTTGTGCCCAGTCTCCTGCGGAGCCGCTATCCCCCATGGTCCTTACGGAGTTCCCAGCATCCACTAGGACGTCAGAGAAAATAGGCTAATATCCCTCCATGTGTACCACCCCCCTTACTTTTGTGCTGTGTAATTAATTGCTGTATTTGCTCTAAAAGTAAGTACTGGTATTATTTTATCACTGTTCTTTCCATGTCACATACCGTATGTCATTTAATGCACATGGGGCCTAACTCAGAGTTGCCCGCTTCGCAGTTTGCCGTACACTGGCAGACTGTGCACACGCACAGTAACCGCATAGTGTTTGCGCGGTCATTCACATTGCGGGCACATCACGAAGGATGTGCTGGCAACACGATTGAAAGCGACGGGAGTTGGGTGGGCGGGGACACGGGGGTGGCAGGCAGAACATGGGTATGCCGGGAGTGTTTTCGGGGCGGCTGAGTCGCACGCAACCACTCTGATTAAAGAAACTGGCGGCAGACCGCCTGACAGTGCAGCCGATGCACTGGCAGGGGTCAATCTTAATTCGATGCATCCTCAACTAAATTTAGGGAATCGCCACTTAAATGTATGGACAGCATAAGTCTTGTTTGTGTTTATACTAGTTTCCGTCAAGCAACGTTTCTTGGGAGAAAGTTATATTGTCTGTTTATATTAATTAAACACAAAGTTGCTTAATTTTCTAATAACTCAATGTAAGAGTAATTTTGTATATGTTTAGAAGGCTGTATTATTATGATGATGATGATGATGATTAATAATCTTTCCTAAATGAGAGCTTCAATGATACTTTCTCAAGGTGGGTAGTACAGTTCTCTGTTGATATAAGTGTTCCTTATATAAATGGGGTGCCCATTCTCTGCAGTCCTATTATTTGGAACAGCACGCAGCTTCTAAATTGTAAATGTGATAATTGACAACATTTTATAAAGAATGTGATAATGTCGATATTATCTTAAAACATAAAGCTATACCTCTAAATACACTTTTACCATGGAGCCGCTGTGGCCGCTATACTTAATATATACGCTACGCACTTTGTACGCTATTTGCGTACAGAGTCCCGTACGTTGTGCGGACTTAGCGTACACACGCCGCGCTGGGTGTACAAAGTGCGCACAGCGCGCGCACACACTCTTGATAAACTTTAAACCTTGTTAGTAATGCAATGCAATGATGTTAACCTTAAACCTTACGCAGCGCTGATGGTATAAAGTACCCGCAGTGCGTACACACCTTATCAATACATTCTTAAACCTTATACAGTTAAATACACTTTAAACCTTAGCAGGGAAATGAGGACACAACACCGATTTGTAGTTAACCGCTGGGTTCTAACACCACAGTGGATTATTTGAAAGGGGATAAAAATACAAATTATACACTACAAGGCTAACAAGATAAATCTACAACAGAATAATGGCTACAGTCAATGTACATACGTGAGAATATTCGCTTGCGCAACCTGGACCAGTCCTCCGCTCATCAGGTAGATAGCGTTCAGAGTCTTCTGACCGGTCAGGCAGCAATAGGCTTTTTATACACAACTTCCATAAACAATACAATGGTTACTGTAATCCCTTTGTTCATTGGACACAGAGATGCATCTTTACATTACAGGAGAGGTCATAGGTTGATTTGAAAGGTGGGCGATGTCTTTCCCAACTGCTCTTGTGGATGGTCTCCTCTGGATTCCCGCCGCATACATAATATACAGTAAATACAGTTTATATCTATATTCTACTTCTGCACATAACTATACGCAGGAACATGCAATCTTTCTCTAACCAACACCGGAATGTTACCCTTAAAATACCCTACAGCTGGATACTAGACATCACCCTATAACCTTAGTCTGTCCCTTCCTATCATGCAAAGGTGAATCCCTTAGTTCTGGAATCATTTAAACTGTTGATACTTGCTGATGTGGTGCAGGGGGGCTATGTGTACATTGTGCACTATTTGGGTTAAATATGTAATGTTCTGATAACCCTCTATGCGCTCACAAACTCCGCCGTAAATACCCATACCACGCGCTGGAGCGATCATACGCAAATTGAGGAAATGTGCACGCACGGCAGAACAAGTGCACGCGCAGCGGGCATGTGTGTGTGGTTAGTACATGATGTATGCATTACAATATTTTTCGACTTTGACAGTCCACCCTTTGGCAGTCAACAATAACTGCCACTATCTAAACATTAAACAGAAAAATATACAATACAATATCTACAGATGATTGGATGGTAGGAGGAGAGGTGTAGGTGGGAAATGTATGACCTAGTGGGAAAGTAAAAGCATGTATGTATGAATTCATGTCTGAGTGGCATGTATCATCGTGCCGTATATGTTCTAGATAAGCTTTGAGGTATTGCGAAGTATACATTAAATCCTTCTTATCCCGTATTAAGGGTCTGTAAGTGGGCCAACAAACACTACCGAGCTCTCTTCGGCTTCTTGTTCCAACAAATGGGGTGCACATTTAGTTGATGAAACATGGAGGGGGAACACATGTGAGTGCTAATATATGTGGATATCACCTGTCGACTATGTGTGTCACTAGCTGAAGGTTGTAGAGTTGAAGATAAGACACATATCAAAAATACATTCACATAACATTTGCGTAATCATTCTTGGGTGTTGATCGAAGTCTTTTCCGGATGGGTGTATTTTTGCTGAAGGGGAAACACAGGAAAAACGGGTGAAAGAAACTGGCCTTGGAATTCAATTGCAATCCTTATCACAACATTGTCTCTATGGATGGGTCGTAAATTAAATCTGCTGCTGTAACAATGCCCCCGCTCCTTAGACTCATCAATTTTGTGCCGCGCTTGCGCCGCGTTAGAATTCGAACACACCTAAATATCAAGCCAATAATTATGACGACTCCCAGGATACAAAGGAGAAACTTTCCTACACTCATAATAACATTTTGAGCCCATTCTCCTAATCCTGAGAACCAATTTCGTGGGTTCAACCATGAGACCCAGCCGGTCAGTTCATTACTCACAGCAGTCAGGGTAAGGTTGTGTCTCCTTCGGAACTCCCACTTCAACTGCAAGATATCGTCCATCTTTTGATCGATGATCTCGGTTGGGTCATCAGTGTTGTTTGTAATATACGTGCAGCACTTCACACCATATTGAGTTGCCAAAGTGACACAGTACCCACCCGTCACGGCTGTGATATAATTGAGGACCATCCTGTGCTGGATCAGTTCTGTTTTGTAAGCTTGCAACTCCCTACCCGTATACCTGAAGGTGTCATCATACATCTCAGTGATATTATCTATCAAGTTCGCTAGCGCATGGATGTACCTATAATTTATAATTCCTCTGGCAGTACGGGTGATGTCTAATGCGAGAAGGAATTGAATCCCGGTGGATTCGTGGATCAAATCGGAGTCTACGTGCTCTGTCCTATCTAGGAGGTGTCTCTTAACGATGTGTTCATAATGAGTATGAGTATAAGGAGCTTGAGCACTGCGGTGAACGTCTTTGATCTTATCATGGGTTATGGTTATGACCTCTGGCAACACTCTCCCAACGTAACACAATCCCTCTGAGTTTGGGGCAAGCCACTTATACGCCTTCCTCCCACATATGAAATAGGCATCATCGGGGAGAACATATGGGACAGAATATGACATTACCATATTACAAACTTTCCAAGTGAAAAACCCAATCCCTAGTTCTCTCATCTGTTCAGTACAAGTATCAGGCTGTATGATATACGCACAGTACCCTGGTGATACTTCTCCAACCCGCATGGTCTTGCTTCCTTGAGTATACCCATACCGAAAATACCTTCCACTGTTGGCTATTTGGCGTATAAGTTCAGAGTCTACGGGTATCCTATCAGCTCTGTGCGAAAATGCCATGGTTTGATTATTCCATGTCACCTCCCAATTTCCCGGCTTTCGGGAATTGGAAATGTTGAAACACACTAAGGATCTATCTACCATGATACTGGTGGAGCTTCAAACTAAGGGGCCTAGAAATATTAAATTTCTTGTCCACCGGTCTCCAACCCCGTAATTCGAGTACCTCATCTATTGCTAAAGGGTACGGTACTAATCCTGACTTGCTCTGACCTTGAGGTACTTGTGAGCACACCCAGCATTCTGTCTGGTTTAAGACCTTACCCACTAGTGAGTGGTAATCACTCAATGGATGACGGTCCATGTTGATATTAAGGCTGGACTGACATCTATGGATGCACCCATCCGCAACTATGTTCTCACAATTCCTACAAATGCAATTTTCCTCAGCCAATAACCCTTCACATTGCCTCCTAGTTTCCGGACTACCAGATCGTTTTCTGATACTCGCCTTTGCTCGATTGATGTGTTGCTGTTGGAATTCTACAAATCCGTCCTTGCCAACAGAACCCATTCCAGATCCTTTCTCGACCTCTCTGGTACTCTCACCGAAACAGACTGTTCTGGTCAACAACAAGGTTAACGGGAAAACCCGGAACCTCTCTTGGGGTAAGTCCATCTTGTTAAGGGGAGAGAAAGGGAACAAGAAGGGGGAGGAAAGGAGGGTAATGGAGAAAATTAAAAAAAAAGGAAAAAGAAAACTGGTGCGACAACCGCCTCTGGTCTTGTTGTTCTCCGCGCTCAGGTGCCGTAACAACAGTCCTGCCTCTCAGCCTTCCCGGAACAGACACTCCAGTGATACGATGTTCTCTACACTATGCTCTTTGTCACGGGTTCTCTCTGGGTCAGCGACCTTCTTACAGTGGGACGAGTGGACCCAAGTCTCTCTTTCGGCAACCTTTAATGCTGTCGTGCTGGTTAGTAAGACTTAGTACGGTCCTTCCCACCTGTCAATGAGGCAACCTGAGCGTAGAAAATTTCGAATCATTACATAATCCCCAGGTTCAATGTCATGACAATTACTGTTCGGTAGGTCAGGATTCACCAGCTTTAGATTTCTGTTTTGATTCCTCAGCTGCTGGCTCATCTTAACCAAATATTTTACAGTCACTTCGTTATTGCATTTCAAATCATCCTGGGGGTCAATCATTACATGGGGTTGTCGACCAAAAAGAATCTCAAAGGGTGATAGGTTAAGTGGGGACCTGGGAGTGGTTCTGATGCTGTACAATACAAGTGGCAAAGCTTCTGGCCACAACAATCCAGTTTCAGCCATCACTTTGCTCAGCTTGTTCTTAATAGTGCTGTTTACTCTCTCCACTTTCGCACTCGCCTGTGGGCGGTACGGAGTATGCAGCTTGCTATTGATTCCTATCAGTTTGCACATAACCTGAAAGACTTCACCTGTAAAATGGGTACCCCTATCGCTTTCAATTATCCTAGGGATACCATATCTACACACAAATTCCTGCACAATTTTCTTTGCAGTGAATGTAGCAGTATTTGTGGCAGCAGGGAACGCTTCTACCCAATTGGAAAACACATCAATACAGACTAACACATATTTTAAATTTCTGCTGGGTGGTAACTGTATGAAATCAATCTGTATTACCTGGAAAGGGCCGTCTGTCGGCGGGATATGGGATGGTTCTGTTGGTATTGACTTTCCAATATTCTTCCTCAAGCAAATAAGACATGTCATTGCTCTCTTACCCGCATGAGAAGAGAATCCTGGCGCACACCAGTAGGCTCTCACCAGCTTACACATACCCTCTTTACCCAGATGAGTCAGACCGTGTGCCGCCTCAGCTAAGCTTGGAAGATATGCTCTGGGGGCTACTGGCTTACCCTGTCCAGAGTCCTTAGGACTCCTGGCCATACCCCTTTGACCTCCAGACTGCCTTTTCCTGTGGAGAACACAAATTTTGCATTTCACTTAATTTTTGTGTGTTGAATATCATCAGTGATGTGATATCTGTTTGGGGGTGCTGGCTGCTGATTTAGCAGCTTCGTCTGCCCGGCTGTTACCAAGTGACACTGGGTCTTGACTGTAAGTGTGGGCTTTGCACTTGATAACAGCCACTCTGTCTGGTTCTTGTATCGCTGTTAGAAGCCTTTTTATGTGGGATGCATGCGCTACAGGTGTGCCAGCTGCCGTCATGAAATTTCTGAGACGCCATAGGGCCCCGAAATCATGCACTACTCCCAAAGGCATACCTAGAATCTGTATATATATTGGCTGACTTACCCTTGGCCAATTCACACGCTCTGGTTAGAGCGACCAGCTCAGCAACTTGTGCTGAGTGCGGTGGGCCCAGGGGCTCAGCTTCTATGATACCGTTGTCATCTACGACTGCGTATCCAGTACACAAGTCTCCCGAGTCCGACTGTCTGTGGCAACTACCGTCAGTGTAAAAAGTAAAATCTACGCCTTCCAGTGGGTTGTCACTAATATCGGGTCTTGCAGTGAAAGTTTGGTTCAGATATTCCATACAATCATGTGTGTCGGTGTCTGTACTAAATCCTTCTTCACCATCATTCTCATCCTCCACCCTTTGTGCCTGTCCAGGCACACCTGGCAGATAAGTTGCAGGATTTAGTGCGCTGCATCTCTTTATGGTGATGTTTACAGGGGCCATTAGTGCTAATTCCCACCTTGTAAACCGTGCAGATGAGAAATGTCTGGTTTGGGCAGAGTTCAGTAAGGCTGACACTGCATGAGGTGTATGGATGGTCAGGTTGTGTCCTAACACTTCGTCTTCGCTTTTACTCACTAGCAAAGCTATCGCTGCAACACTTCGCAAGCATGTGGGGAGAGACCGCGCTACGGTGTCCAACTGTGCACTGTAGTAAGCTACCGGCCTGCTGGCATCACCATGTCTCTGGGTTAGGACACCTGCCGCGCACCCAGCACTTTCCGTACCGTACAATTCAAAGGGTTTCCCATAATCTGGCATGCCTAATGCAGGTGCCTGTGATAGGCACTGTTTGAGTCTCTCAAATGCCAGTTCGGACTCATCTATGTGAGAGATCCGATCTGGTTTGTTCGAGGAGACCATTTCTAGCAAAGGTACAACCATTATGGAGAACCCTGGGATCCAGTTTTGGCAGTACCCACACATTCCAAGAAAAGTGCGGATCTGTTGCTGGGTTTGTGGCAGAGTCATGTCGCGAATCGCCTGTATTCTATCAGCGGTGAGGTGTCTCAGTCCTTGTGTCAAGCAATGTCCCAAATATTTTACCTTGGTCTGGCACAACTGCAACTTGTCCTTTGAAACCTTGTGTCCCGTATTAGAAAGGTGAAACAGAAGCTGTTTCGTGTCTTTCAAGGACGATTCGAGTGAATCAGAACACAGCAGTAAGTCATCTACATACTGTATTAATACTGATCCGCTCTCAGGTTGAAAGTTGTAAACAGTCATGCAAAGCCTGGGAGAAAATACTTGGGCTGTCAATGAAACCTTGGAGTAGGCGAGTCCAGGTGTACTGTACTCCCCTGTATGTGAATGCAAACAAGTATTGGCTGTCATGGTGCAGAGGGACTGAAAAGAAAGCAGAACAGAGGTCAATGACAGTGTAAAATTTTGCAGTCGGGGGAATTTGCATGAGAATGACAGCTGGATTTGGCACTACAGGGAATTGGCTCTCAACTATCTTGTTTATCCCTCTTAGATCCTGCACTAGCCTGTAACCCCTCCTCCCACTCTTTTTCACAGGGAAGATGGGACTATTGGCAGTGCTGGACGTCCTAACTAGGATGCCCTGTTGTAGCAAGCGCTCTATGACTGGGTACACTCCTAATTCCACCTCTGGCTTCAGAGGATACTGTGGGATTTTTGGAGCTATCCTACCATCTTTTACTTGCACTACTACAGGAGCTACATTTGCCATCAATCCAGTGTCTTGTCCATCTTTGGTCCAGAGGGATTCCGGTATCTGGGAGATTATTTCCTCTACCTTGGATGGACACCTGTCTATAACAGCAGAGTGAGACATTAAACTTTGTGGGGTGTCTAACATATCCTGCACTTCCTGAACGTGATTCTCGGGTATATCTAAGAAGACACCCTCAGGAGTACAATATATGACACACCTCATTTTACACAATAAATCTCTCCCAAGTAGATTAGTCGGAGCCGATGCAGCCAGCAAAAAGGAATGCTTGGTCTGCAAAGGCCCTATCGTAATCACCGCTGGTCTACTTGAAGGGTAGTGTTGCACTATTCCTGTTACTCCCATTGCTGAAATTGTTTTACCCGTGGTTTTCATACCTACCGTTGAATTTAACACTGACCTGGCCGCCCCTGTATCTACAAGAAAAGGTAGTGATCTACCAGCTACATCAACTGTGACCTCAGGTTCACTACCTAGGCTAGCAATCAACTTTACTGGCTGCAGACTACAGGTGTGGCTTAACCCCTATTGTGTATTGTGAGCCTCCCGCAGCGCGCTGGCAGCTACAATATGTGAGGGGGGTAGCTGAGAATTTTCAGAGGTCTGCCAGTCCCTCCTAGGTGGGTACCTCCTTGTTTCCCCTGCATGCGGTTCATAACTCCTCCTATGCGATCCCTGATCCCTATTATGTGTGTTATAATGTGGTTCATATCCTGGTCTAGGGGGTCGATACACCTTGTGTGCCTTTTTAAAATTACAGTTCTGTGCAAAATGTCCTTCCCTCTGGCAGTTATAACATACTACTACATGCGACTTACCATCAGAGGTCTGGGGTTTTGGCTGATGTGGTTTGGTTGTAAGGGCACTTATACTTACTGTCATCAGCTTATCCCCCTGTGACTCCCTGTGCTTAATGATGTTCCGATCATGCTCGATAGCGGACTCTCTTAATGCAGCCACCGAGATACCTCTCCAGTTAGGTAGAGAGGTTTGTACCCTGGTTCTTAGTGTGTCTTTTAACCCGTCCATTAATACTGACACAGCTACCTCCCTGTGATGTAAATTTTCCTTAATGTCCTCGACCCCAGTGTATCTAGCCATTTCCTGCAGTGCTCGATGGAAATATTCAGATGCCGTTTCACCTTCTTTTTGTCTTATGGAAAAGATTTGATTCCATTTGACAACAGTAGGGAAATATACTCCTAATTGCAGATTGATCTGTCGTACATTCTCCTGAGTGTATTCATCAGTGAGAGGTACTTCTACGTCTAATTTACAATCCGTAATGAATTTTGCGGGGTCAATATTGGAGGGTAAACATACCCGTAGCACTGTTCGCCAATCTTTGTTTGTGGGTTCGGTGGCATTACCTAATTCTTTAATAAACCTCTGACATGCGGCTAGATCCTTTCTGGGATCGGGAAATTCAGACATAATTGTTCTCAATTCTGTCCGGGACCAAGGACAATGCATAGCAATGTTCCTGATGGGAGTGATTCCCTGAGCGTCAGTCTTCCCATTGGGGACTGCTATCACCCTGACAGGATTTAGTTCAATTACATCGTTTTGAGTTGACTCTACAATCTGAGGTGCTATTGTCTCTACATAATGTACGGTACCGTACTTACCTGTGGACACGACCTCGCCTGTCCCTCCGCTATGGGCCTTTACTACTGCTCTTACTGGTTGGGCCGTGCCCACCTGGGTGTCTTGTATGGTGGCTGCTAGAGAGAGTGCCGATATCGTGCTGGGCTCATCTTCTTGCTCGCAGTCCTGAGGGAAGTTTAAAATGGGATACAACTTGCACGGGTTAGCATTAGTACATTTATCAACTTTACTCTTATCATATACCAGTATGCCATTGTCTGTAGCCACTTTCTCCCCTATAATATACGGTGGTGGTGGTGCGGTTGCCATCAGTTGCCTGCTAGGTTTGGAACCGGCTGCGTGAGCTAGTTCCCTCTGCATATCGCCCTCTTGCTGCCATAAATTTTAACAGTTTGTGTGTCTGACCCTTTGTTTTCGGGATTTTATCAGACCTATCCTAACCCTTAAATTCTGCAACACCTCTGGTTCAAAACTGCCTACCTTAGGGAATGGTTCCCTATCTTCCGCAGTCATACGTTCCCTTTCATTGCAAAAAACTTCAGTGTGCGATCCATGCTTCTCACACATTATGTACCTCGCTGACCCCTCGGCCGCGGAATGTCAACCTGAACCCTGGTTGAACGTCCCTTACTTGAGCAACTGGCCCCCATATTTTGCAGGTATTGCCTTCTCAACTAATCCTACAAAAAACCAAAATACTCAATATAAGGCAACGGTGAAAGTTCAACGAGTGCTTTCATCCACTCACCGCCCACGTTGGCCAATACCACCAAACACTGTCGTCAGCGAAGGTAGTTCCCAACCTAGGGCCCCTATGTAACCTCTATTCACTGGAAGTATATGGGAGTGACTTACCCTTTCCAGTAAATATTGGTTGTTGATTTCCTGAGTGACCAGCGAAACTCCCTTAAAAAAATTTTTTTTTTTACCCAAATCACGCTTGCGTATGCTACACCCAGCGCTAATGATCCCGCGATTTTACGCAAAGCTCGTAAAAAGGGTATAGCCTTGCGCTAAGTATTGCACTCACGAACGCGCGGTCCAATCGCACAGCGTATAGGTAACTGTTACTTATCCGCAGTACGACCAATGGAATCGATTTTTCAGGCTGCGAAACCTCAGCCGGAGCGTATCAAAACGGGCCTATATGGGTTTCTCCGCTAACCCCCTGGGTTGCGGTATCTAAACAAAAACCTAGCTGACCTTTGGTCTGCGGTACTCTAAACCTTCGCTGACTTTTGGTCTGCGATATCTACTACCTTGCTCCTTTGTACTTTAATCTATGTTAACGTGAGCAAGCTAAACAATGCTATTGTGTAATTTGTACTTGGCGTCCGTACCCTTACGCACGTAGCGTAAACACGCGACCGTGCGTACGTCTTTACGTTGCGTACGCAGTCCCGTAATTTGTCCGAGACACGTGTACAAAGACCGTACGTCCGCAGTAGTACAAATCCCACACTTCTATAAATGTAAGCGATATTACCTATAATCGTTTACTTAACACAACACAGTATCTTTCTGTATAAACCTGTTTAACTAGGCCAGACTGTATTTGTGTTTTACGTTTTACTTCCTTAATATCTAGTCTGTTTTAACTAAATAGCAACAAATTTCTCAGCACAGGTCAAAATTAATCTAATAATCACTACTTATGGCAACAATGCGAGCAGGTATACAAAGTACAGGTGTATGTATGCGTGTGTTGTGTGCGCATTTGGCGCCAAACAAAAATTCACAGACTTTTAAAATAGCTTTGCGTATTTACCTTACGGATCCCACCAGCATCCCTACAAACTATGCAGAGTAGACGCTTATCTTATCAGCAATTGAGATGGGGTTTACCAGTGTATTCTACGGCCAGGAAATGGCTTACGTAGGATACCTGTCCGCCCTTTGCTGATAGATAAAGTCTATCACCTGCTAGGTTGTGGGTATGAGGAAAAACCGGATGATGCCCCCAATTGATAATGTCGATATTATTTTAAAACATAAAGCTATACCTCTAAATACACTTTTACCATGGAGCCGCTGTGGCTGCTATACTTAATATACACGCTACGCACTTTGTACGCTATTTGCGTACAGAGTCCCGTACGTTGTGCGGACTTAGCGTACACACGCCGTGCTGGGTGTACAAAGTACGCACAGCGCGCGCGCACACTCTTGATAAACTTTAAACCTTGTTAGTAATGCAATGCAATGATGTTAACCTTAAACCTTACGCAGCGCTGATGGTATAAAGTACCCGCAGTGCGTACACACCTTATCAATACACTCTTAAACCTTATACAGTTAAATACACTTTAAACCTTAGCAGGGAAATGAGGACACAACATCGATTTGTAGTTAGCCGCTGGGTTCTAACACCACAGTGGATTATTTGAAAGGGGATAAAAATACAAATTATACACTACAAGGCTAACAAGATAAATCTACAACAGAATAATGGCTACAGTCAATGTACATACGTGAGAATATTCGCTTGCGCAACCTGGACCTGTCCTCCGCTCATCAGGTAGATAGCGTTCAGAGTTTTCTGACCGGACAGGCAGCAATAGGCTTTTTATACACAACTTCCATAAACAATACAATAGTTACTGTAATCCCTTTGTTCATTGGACACAGAGATGCATCTTTACATTACAGGAGAGGTCATAGGTTGATTTGAAATGGTGGGCGATGTCTTTCCCAACTGCTCTTGTGGGTGGTCTCCTCTGGATTCCCGCCGCATACATAATATACAGTAAATACAGTTTATATCTATATTCTACTTCTGCACATAACTATACGCAGGAACATGCAATCTTTCTCTAACCAACACCGGAATGTTACCCTTAAAATACCCTACAGCTGGATACTAGACATCACCCTATAACCTTTGTCTGTCCCTTCCTATCATGCAAAGGTGAATCCCTTAGTCCTGGAATCATTTAAACTGTTGATACTTGCTGATGTGGTGCAGGGGGGCTATGTGTACAATGTGCACTATTTGGGTTCAATATGTAATGTTTTGATAACCCTCTGCGCTCACAAACTCCGCCGTAAATACCCATACCACGCGCAGGACCGCGGGAGCGATCATACGCAAATTGCGGATATGTGCACGTACGGAGGAACAAATGCACGCGCATCGGGCATGTGTGTGTGTGTGTGTGTGGTTAGTACATGATGTATGCATTACAATATTTTTCGACTTTGACAAATGTTAAACATGAATACTATTTTTCTTTTTTTGTAAAAATAATTTTGTGTACAGTACATGTCAAGAAAGGGATGTTGGTGAGACATTTAGGGCTAAATCCAATAACCGCAAGTTATAAATACATAGTTCTATTATTCCTTTAACAAATTAAGGGCCTGATTCAGATCTGATCGCTAGGCAGTGATTGTTGCTGTCCTGCGATCAGATAGTTACATCCTACAGGGGAAGTGTATTTTCGCTGTGAAGGTGTGCGAACGCATGTGTAGCAGAGCTGCACAAACTAGTTTTGTGCAGTCTGTGCACAGCCCAGGACTCAGCAGCCACTGCGATCACATCAGGCTGTTCGGGACCAGATTTGACGTCAGACACCCTCCCTTCAAACGTTTGAGCCCGCCTGCGTTTTTTCTGGACACTCCCTGAAAAGTCAGTTGCCACCCACAAACGCCCTCTTCCTGTCAATCTCCTTGCGAACGCCCGTGCAAATGGATCCTTCGCACAATCCTGTCGCTGACCAGCGATCCCCGTTGCTACTGTTCGTCGCGCCTGTGCATTGCGGTGCATGCGCAGTTCGGATCTGATCGCCCGCTGTGCAAAAACGCACAGCAGCGATCAGATCTGAATTACCCCCTAAGAAAAATGGCAGAAACAACTGCATATATGCTCTTTTTAGTAAAGTTTTTTTGGGGTTTTTTTGTACAATGTTCTTTTGTCACATTATGACTTATGTCGTTTTGTATGCTTCAGCATATGTGGCAACAATTAGTGCACCGTGTCCCCTTGCGAGGCTCGCCATGCTTTGGGTAAGGTGGCTTACTGCACTTGCCTCAGGTTACTATTCCCAATTTTAGTTCACACGGATAGTAAATTAAAGTAAATGTGAATTATTATTATTTTTTAAATTGTGTCGATCATTGTCATGTCAACCTTTTGTACCTTCTGACCTTTTGACCATTCCAACCATATGAGGTCAACCTGTTGACGGTCTAACCAGACACTGTCTATCCAGTGCCTGGAACCCATTAATGGTATGCAACCCTCGATATGATTGCTTACGTGAGCTCAAATCCAACATTTAGTTTGGTTAAAGTCCTCGGCATATTAAATCAGTGGACCTAAAACTATTTTGTACATTTCTAACGAGATTACCAGTGGGAAGTAAAGAGGATGCTGCTCCTTGTCACTTTTATTGCCTCCTGTGCAGTTTTAGGTGGAGTTAGGATGGGGACATTATAGTGTTCCCAAAATGAAACATAGCGTTGGTATAAAACACCTCTACCTCTTTACTAGCATATTTGAAAAGGGTGGACATCTGGGCAAAAGTCAAAGCACCAGTGCTCAAATTGGCTCTCATACTCTGGGTATTGGAGCCTTTTCTGTTATTATTATTATTATTATTATTATTATTATTATCATCATCAGTTTCTTATATAGCGCAGCATATTCCGTTGCGCTTTACAATTAGAGCAACAGTAATAGAACAAAACTGGGTAAAAACAGACAGACATAGCGGTATCAAGGCCCTGCTCGCAAGCTTACAATCTATAGGGAAATAGGCATTGATACATAAGGATGGGTGGTCTTCAGTATACCGACTGTCGGTATCCCGGCGCACAGTATACCGGCGCCGGAATCCCAACAGCCGGCATACCGACACTTTTTCTCCATCGTGGGGGTCCACGACCCCCCTGGAGGGAGAATAAAATAGCGTGGTGAGCGTAGCGTGCCACCGTGCCCGCAAGGGGCTCATTTGCGCTCGCCACACTGTCGGTATGCCGGCGGTCGGGCTCCCGGCGCCGGTATTCTGGTCGCCGGGAGCCCGGCCGCCGGCATACCATACTACACCCCACAAGGATAGATGCTATCTATTGCATAATGGTCCACCAGATTGCTAGTTTCTTATTGGATTGTATGATGATACCCCGCAATGTTGGCCAAGTGTCAGGAGGGTGTGAGACTAAAGAAAAGGGGGTAAATTTACTAAGGTGGGAGTTCTATTTAAGATGGGATGTTGCCTATAGCAACCAATCAGATTCTAGGTATTATCTTCTAGAAGGTGCTAGATAAATGACAAGTAGAATTTGATTGGTTGTTATAGGCAACATCCCATCTTAAATAGAACTCCCATCTTAGTAAATTTACCCCAAGATATGTGATGTTATGTGTACTGTACAGAGAGGATGTAATTAGATAAAGAAGCACTGAAGGTTATGTGGGTGGGTCTGGAATTTGATAGGCTTGTCTGAAGAGGTGAGTTTTCAGGGAACGTTTAAAGGTTTGGAGACTAGAGAGGAGTCTTATTGTGCGTGGGAGGGCATTCCACAGAGTGGGTGAAGCCCGGATAAAGTCCTGTAATATTGAGTGTGAACAAGTAATGCGTGTGGATGAGAGACGTAGATCTTGTGCAGAGTGGAGAGGGTAGGTAGGGAGATATTTTGAGATGAGTGAAGAGATGTATGTTGGTGCAGTTTGGTTAATAGCCTTGTATGTCAGTAAAAGTATTTTATATTTAATACGGTAGAATACCGGTAACCAATGGAGGGACTGACAGAGCGGATCTGCAGACGATGAACGTCTAGCGAGGAAGATTAGCCTCGCAGCTGCATTTTTGAAGAGCTGCAATGTTATTACAGTGAAATGCATGGACCGAAGAGTAATGCCTTTGGCATTTGACTGCTCTGTGCATGGTCAGAACCATGGGTGTACCCCTTCTCCAGCACTTATTTGTCAGGTTCAATTCCTCGTATCCCATGGACATGTAAATGGGAAGACAGTTGATTTGAGATCCTTACAGTATTCCTGGATACATTTAATTCAGCTGACAGATGAAGATACTGGTAGAGACTATGGTAACATCATAGGTTGTATCAATTATTCACAAGGGCCTTGTGCAGTGTTTCCTTGTGTGCTCCGTAGTACAATGGTAATAGATAATTGTTTATTATTATTAACAGTTTCTTATATAGCGCAGAAAATTCCATTGCTCTTTATAATTGGAAACAATGATAAAGCAAAACTGGGTAACAAACAATCATAGAGGTAGGAAGGCCCTGCTCGCAAGCTTACAATCTATAGGGAAATAGGCATTGATACACAATGGTAGATGTTATTCTTTGCTTAATGGTCCACCAGATTGCAAAGATTCTTGGTGGGCTGTACGATATGGTCACACATACCCCTTTCATACCACACAAACAACCTGGTATCGACCCGGCATATTGCCAGGTTGACATGGGTCGGCGTGCGGTGTGAAAGCGCCATGGTCGAAATCCCGGGTCGCCTGACCTGGCAATTCAACCCGGGAATAAAGCAGTGGTCGATGTGACCTGGGACCCGTTCACTACATAGGGGGGAGGCGGCACAGAGATGAGCTCATCTCCCAGCGCCGCCCCCACAGCTATGGCAACCGGCCCAGCATATTGCTGGATTGGAAAGCCACCTGTCCGGGTCCAATGCCGGATCCCACCCGGGAAGGACCCATTTCCAATTCCCGGGTAGGATTCGGCATTGGCAGTGTGAAAGGGCCTGTTGCAGTGATGTTGGCCTTGGGTCAGGAGGATGGGAAAGTGAAGAAAGAGAACACAATTTTTCTTCTTTCCTGAAACTTAGAGTAATGTAGGCCATGCAATGTATTTGTTCAGTTAAATGCGAGTTGCCTCACATATATCGTTTTAGCACAGCTATGGTGCCAAGACCAATTCAATTATTAGTCCTATGATTGGCATCACGCCTGGAATAAGGCTTTACATACGTCATTCTTGAAAGCAATGAGCTTATTGCGGGACTAATAGTTCTTAGTTCTTTAGCTGCATTAAAACAATGTGTGAGTCGGCTCATACTTAATTGAATTCCCCCTTTCGTGTGTTATTTCTACGGATTCAGTATGATTTACCGGCGGACGGGATGCCTGCTGTCAATATCCAAACAGGGGCATCCCGCCCGCTGGAATGTTGGCAGCGAGGCGAGAGCAAAGCGTGCCCTTGTGGGCTCTCCACACTGCGCTCACCACAGGATCTATTCCCACTCTATGGGTGTCTTAGACACCCACAAGTGGGAATAGTCCTGTTGTGCCAGGATTCTGGCTGTCAGTATTGTCGACTGTCAGGATTCCGCTGTCTGTAGCTTAACCATCGGGATCCAGACAGACGGCAAATTAAACGCATCCCGTTTGTACAGTGAAATGTGTACTTATTGGTGTAATGTCAGCTTTTGCACTCTGGTGAGTCTCAACCTATCCAGCATATATACAATTACCAAAACACATTTCCATACAGATCTCATAGGCGTGCGCACGGGGGGTGCCTGGTGCGCACTGGCACCCCCTAATGTCCGGCACCTCCCACACACCAGTGATGAACGCCGCGGCGCTGCAGCTAATTACAGTGACTGTCTCCCCCACCGCTACATCGCTGTGCCGCCGCCCAGTCAGGACGGGTGTCAGGTAACGTGTAATAATTTACTGGGCAGCTGGCGGAGTACAGGGGGACTTACGTAAAACATCTTCCTAGCTTTGCCTCACGATGTGACGTGATGTCACACCGCGCACCCTCCCTCTCTGCTAGCCCGCACTCTTTCTCTCTTCTCCGCTCAGCACTCTCAATTCTCGAAGCCCTGCTGATACTTTATAACTGTAAGTTACCGCTCAGCATTGCAGCCTGAAGCTAAGCCTGCTTCTGCTGCAGGGAAAAGTGGGGGGCCAGGTCAGGGAGAATAACATCCATGAATTGAAGTTACCCCCCCCCCCCCCAATAAAAAAAATAAAAATGAGATCTCTGAGTGCACACAGAAAAAAAAATTAAAAAGAGAAGAATGGTTACATATATTTCTCTGACGTCCTAGTGGATGCTGGGAACTCCGTAAGGACCATGGGGAATAGCGGCTCCGCAGGAGACTGGGCACATCTAAAGAAAGCTTTAGGATCACCTGGTGTGCACTGGCTCCTCCCCCTATGACCCTCCTCCAAGCCTCAGTTAGATTTCTGTGCCCGACGAGAAGGGTGCACACTAGGGGCTCTCCTGAGCTCTTTGTGAAAGTTTTAGTTTAGGTTTATTATTTTCAGTGAGACCTGCTGGCAACAGGCTCACTGCATCGAGGGACTAAGGGGAGAAGAAGCGAACTCACCTGCGTGCAGAGTGGATTGGGCTTCTTAGGCTACTGGACATTAGCTCCAGAGGGACGATCACAGGTTCAGCCTGGATGGGTCACCGGAGCCGCGCCGCCGTCCCCCTTACAGAGCCAGAAGAGCGAAGAGGTCCGGAAAAATCGGCGGCAGAAGACGATCCTGTCTTCAGATAAGGTAGCGCACAGCACCGCAGCTGTGCGCCATTGCTCTCAGCACACTTCACACTCCGGTCACTGAGGGTGCAGGGCGCTGGGGGGGGCAGCGCCCTGAGACGCAATAAATCGATAAAAAAACCTTATATGGCTAAAATAAATGCATCACATATAACTCCTGGGCTATATGGATGCATTTAACACCTGCCAAAACATACAGAAAAAGGATGATAAGGACGCAGAGAAAGGGGCGGAGCCTATCTCAGCACACTGGCGCCATTTTCCCTCACAGCTCAGTTGGAGGGAAGCTCCCTGGCTCTCCCCTGCAGTCACTACACTACAAAAAGGGGTTAAAAAAAGAGAGGGGGGCACAAATTAGGCGCAGTATATAACAATACAGCAGCTATAAAGGGAAAAACACTTATATAAGGTTATCCCTGTATATATATATATATATATATATATAGCGCTCTGGTGTGTGCTGGCAAACTCTCCCTCTGTCTCCCCAAAGGGCTAGTGGGGTCCTGTCCTCTATCAGAGCATTCCCTGTGTGTGTGCTGTGTGTCGGTACGTTGGTGTCGACATGTATGAGGAGAAAAATGATAAGGAGACGGAGTAGAGTGTCTGAAATTGTGTTGTCACCCCCTAGGGGGTCGACACCTGAGTGGATGTACTGTTGAAATTGCGTGACAGTGTCAGCTTTGTATAAAAGACAGTGGTTGACATGAGACAGCCGGCTACTCAGCTTGTGCATGTCCAGACGTCTCATACAGGGGCCCTAAAGCGCCCGTTACCTCAGATACAGACGCCGACAGGGGTACTGACTCCTGTGTCGACGGTGAAGAGACAACCGTGATTTCCAATAGGGCCACACATTGCATGATTGAGGCAATGGAAAAAGTTTACACTTTTCTGATAATATGAATACCACCAAAAAAAGGGGTATTATGTTTGGTGAGGAAAAACTTCCTGTAGTTTTCCTGAATCTGAGAAATAAAATGAGGTGTGTGATGATGCGTGGGTTTCCCCCCGATAACAATTGATATTTTCTAAAAAGTTATTGGCAGTATACCTTTTCCCGCCAGAGGTTAGGGTGCGTTGGGAAACATCCCCTAGGGTGGATAAAGCGCTCACACGCTTGTAAAAACAAGGGCTCTACCCTCTCCTGAGATGGCCGCCCTTAAGGATCCTGCTGATAGAAAGCAGGAGCGTATCCTAAAATGTATTTACACACATACTGGTGTTATACTGCGACCAGCAATCGCCTCAGCCTGGATGTGCAGTGCTGGGTTGGCGTGGTCGGATTCCCTGACTGGAAATATGATATCCTAGATAAGGACAGTATATTATTGCCTATAGAGCAATTAAAAGATGCATTTCTATATATGCAGGATGCACAGCGGAATATTTGCCGACTGGCATCAAGTATAAGTGCGTTGTCCAATTATTCCAGTAAAGTGGTCAGGTGATGCGGATTCCAAACGGCATTTGGAAGTATTGCCTTAAAAGAGGGGATGTACCCCAGGTCGCCTCTCAAAATAAGACGCCGTATTATCAGGCGCAGTCCTGGTTGGCAAACGGACAAAAGGGTTCCTCTTTTCTGCTCGTGACAGAGGGAGAGGAAAATGGCTGCAGAGATCAGCCAGTTCCAAGGAACAGAAACCCTTTTCCGCCGCTGCCAAGCCCTCAGTATGACGCTAGGGCTTTACAAATTCAGGCACGGTGGGGTCCCGTTCTCAATGAATTTCAGTGCGCAGTGGGCTCACTCGCAAGTAGACCCCTGGATCCTTCAGATAATATTTCAGGGGTACAAATTGGAATTCGAGACGTATTCCCCTCGCCGTTTCCAAAAGTCTGTTTTACCGACGTCTCCCGCTGACAGGGAGGCAGTTTTGGAAGCCATTCACAAGCTGTATTCCCAGCAGGTGATAATCAAGGTACCCCTCCTGCAACAGGGAACGGGGTATTATTCCACACTATTGTGGTACCGAAGCCAGACGGCTCGGTGATACCGATTTTAAAATCTAAAATCTTTGAACACTTGCATACAGAGGTTCAAATTCAAAATTGAGTCACTCAGAGCAGTGATTGCAAACCTGGAAGAAGGGGACTACATGATGTCTCGGGACATCAAGGAGGCTTACCTTCATGTCAAAATTTACCCTTCTCACCAAGGGTATTTCAGGTTATGGTACAGAACTGTATCAGTTCGGACGCTGCCGTAGGGATGGTCCACGGCACCCCGGGTCTTTACTGAAGTAATGACCGAAATGATGATATTCCTTCGAAGGAAGGGAATTTTAGTTATCCTTTACTTGGACGATTCCCTGATAAGGGTAAGATCCAGGGAACAGTTGGAGATCGGTGTAGCACTATATCAGGTAGTGTTGCGGCAGCACGATTGGATTTTCAATATTCCAAAAATCGCAGCTGGTTCCGACGACTTGTCTTCTGTTCCTAGGGATGATTCTGGACATAGTCCAGAAAGAAGGTGCTTCTCCCGGAGGAGAAAGCCAGGGAGTTATCCGAGCTAGTCAGGAACCTCCTAAAACCGAACCAAGTCTCAGTGCATCAATGCACAAGGGTTCTGGGTAAAAATGGTGGCTTCCTACGAAGCAATCCCATTCGGCAGATTCCACGCACAGTGGAACCTTCTGGACAAATGGTCCGGGTCGCATCTTCAGATGCTTCAGCGGATAACCCTGTCACCAGGGACAAGGGTATCCCTCCTGTGGTGGTTGCAGAGTGCTCATCTTCTAGAGGGCCGCAGATTCGGCATTAGGGACTGGGTCCTGGTGGCCACGGATGCCAGCCTGCGAGGCTGGGGAGCAGTCACACAGGGAAGGAATTTCCAGGGCTTATGGTCAAGCCTGGAGACATCTCTTCATAAAAACATTCTGGAACTAAGGGCCATTTACAATGCCCTAAGTCAAGCGAAACCCCTGCTTCAGGGTCAGGCGGTATTGATCCAATCGGACAACATCACGTCAGTCGCCCACGTAAACAGACAGGGCGGCACGAGAAGCAGGAGGGCAATGGCAGAAGCTGCAAGGATTTTCGCTGGGCGGAAAATCATGTGATAGCACTGTCAGCAGTGTTCATTCCGGGAGTGGACAACTGGGAAGCAGACTTCCTCAGCAGACACGACCTTCACCCGGGAGAGTGGGGACTTCACCCAGAAGTCTTCCACCTGATTGTAAACCGTTGGGAAAAACAAAAGGTGGACATAATGGCGTCCCGTCTAAACAAAAAACTAGACAGATATTGCGACAGGTCAAGGGACCCTCAGGCAATAGTGGTGGACGCTCTGGTAACACCGTGGGTGTACCAGTCAGTGTATGTGTTCCCTCCTCTGCCCCTCATACCAAAAGTACTGAGAATCATAAGAAGGAGAGGAGTAAGAACTATACTCGTGGTTCCGGATTGGCCAAGAAGGACTTGGTATCCGGAACTTCAAGAGATGCTCACGGACGAACCGTGGCCTCTACCTCTAAGAAAGGACCTGCTCCAGCAAGGGCCTTGTCTGTTCCAAGACTTACCGCGGCTGCGTTTGACGGCATGGCGGTTGAACGCCGGATCCTGAAGATCCCTACCCTGGTCAAGGCCAGGAAAGACGTAACCGCAAAACATTATCACCGCATTTGGCGAAAATATGTTGCGTGGGGTGAGGCCAAGAAGGCCCCTACAGAGGAATTTCAACTGGGTCGTTTCCTCCATTTCCTGCAAACAGGACTGTCTATGGGCCTAAAATTAGGGTCCATTAAGGTTCAAATTTCGGCCCTGTCGATTTTCTTCCAAAAAGAACTGGCTTCAGTGCCTGAAGTTCAGACATTTGTAAAAGGGGTACTGCATATACAGTCTCCTTTTGTGCCTCCAGTGGCACCTTGGGGATCTCAATGTTGTGTTGAGTTTTCCTAAAGTCACATTGGTTTGAACCACTCACCACTGTGGACTTAAAATATCTCACATGGAAGTGACGAGTTAGCCCTGGTTTCAGCCAGGCGGGTGTCAGAATTGGCGGCTTTATCATATAAAAGCCCTTACTTAATAGTTCATTCTGAAAGGACAGAATTGAGGACTCGTCCTCAAATTTTCTACCTAAGGTGGTTTCTGCATTTCACATGAACCAACCTATTGTGGTACCTGCGGCTACTAAGGACTTGGAGGATTCCAAGTTGCTTGACGTGGTCTGGACCCTGAAAATACATGTTTCCAGGACGGCTGGAGTCAGAAAATCTGACTCGCTGTTTATCCTGTATGCACCCAACAAACTGGGTGCTTCTGCTTCTAAGCAGACGATTGCTCGTTGGATTTGTAGTACAATTCAGCTTGCACATTCTGTGGCAGGCCTGCCACAGCCAAAAATCTTAAAATGCCCACTCCACAAGGAAGGTGGGCTCATCTTGGGCAGCTGCCCGAGGGGTCTCGGCTTTACAACTTTGCCGAGCAGTTACTTGGTCAGGAGCAAATACGTTTGTAAAATTCTACAAATTTGATATCTTGACTGAGGAGGACCTGGAGTTCTCTCATTCGGTGCTGCAGAGTCATCCGCACTCTCCCGCCCGTTTGGGAGCTTTGGTATAATCCCCATGGTCCTTACGGAGTTCCCAGCATCCACTAGGACGTCAGAGAAAATAAGAATTTACTTACCGATAATTCTATTTCTCGTAGTCCGTAGTGGATGCTGGGCGCCCATCCCAAGTGCGGATTGTCTGCAATACTGGTACATAATTATTGTTACCAAAAAAATTCGGGTTATTGTTGTAGTGAGCCATCTTTTCTAGAGGCTCCTCTATTATCATGCTGTTAACTGGGTTCAGATCACAAGTTGTACAGTGTGATTGGTGTGGCTGGTATGAGTCTTACCCGGGATTCAAAATCCTTCCTTACTGTGCCCGGACGAGCGTACACAATATCCTAACTGAGGCTTGGAGGAGGGTCATAGGGGGAGGAGCCAGTGCACACCAGGTGATCCTAAAGCTTTCTTTAGATGTGCCCAGTCTCCTGCGGAGCCGCTATTCCCCATGGTCCTTACGGAGTTCCCAGCATCCACTACGGACTACGAGAAATAGAATTATCGGTAAGTAAATTCTTATTATAATAGCTGAGTCCGTAGTTTCCTGAGCTGGAGTCATTACATGTATCTGGTACTGCTGGGGACAAACTGTGTGGGATAATGTGAATTTATCTCATACTGTGCGGCATAATGTGAATTTCGGCTCATACTGTGTGGTGTAATGTGAACTTATCTCATACTGTGCGGCATAATGTGAATTTCGGCTCATACTGTGTGGTGTAATGTGAATTTATCTCATAATGTGCTGCATAATGTGAATTTCGGCTCAAACTGTGTGGTCTAATGTGAATTTATCTCATACTGTGTGGTGTAATGTGAATTTATCTCCTACTGTGTGGGGTAATGTGAATTTGGCTCATACTGTGTGGGGTAATGTGAATTTGGCTCATACTGTGTGGTGTAATGTGAATTTCTCTGACGTCCTAGTGGATGCTGGGAACTCCGTAAGGACCATGGGGAATAGCGGCTCCGCAGGAGACTGGGCACAAAAGTAAAAGCTTTATGACTAGCTGGTGTGCACTGGCTCCTCCCCCTATGACCCTCCTCCAAGCCTCAGTTAGATTTTTGTGCCCGGCCGAGAAGGGTGCATGCTAGGTAGCTCTCCTGAGCTGCTTAGAGTAAAAGTTTAAATAGGTTTTTTATTTTCAGTGAGACCTGCTGGCAACAGGCTCACTGCATCGTGGGACTAAGGGGAGAAGAAGCGAACTCACCTGCATGCAGAGTGGATTGGGCTTCTTGGCTACTGGACATTAGCTCCAGAGGGACGATCACAGGCTCAGCTTGGATGGGTCCCGGAGCCGCGCCGCCGGCCCCCTTACAGAGCCAGAAGAGCGAAGAGGTTCGGAAAAATCGGCGGCAGAAGACGTTCCTGTCTTCAATAAGGTAGCGCACAGCACTGCAGCTGTGCGCCATTGCTCTCAGCACACTTCACACTCCGGTCACTGAGGGTGCAGGGCGCTGGGGGGGAGCGCCCTGAGACGCAATAAAACACGTTTTAAACCTTATATGGCTAAAGAAATGCATCACATATAGCTCCTGGGCTATATGGATGCATTTAACCCCTGCCAGTTTTCCTAAAAAAAGCGGGAGAAAAGGCCGCCGAAAAGGGGGCGGAGCCTATCTCCTCAGCACACAAGCGCCATTTTCCCTCACAGCTCCGCTGGAAGGACGGCTCCCTGACTCTCCCCTGCAGTCCTGCTACAGAATCAGGGTAAAACAAGAGAGGGAGGGCACTAATTGGCAGATAATACAAATACAGCAGCTATAGAAGGGAGAAACACTTATATAAGGTTATCCCTGTGTATATATATAGCGCTCTGGTGTGTGCTGGCAAACTCTCCCTCTGTCTCCCCAAAGGGCTCGTGGGGTCCTGTCCTCTATCAGAGCATTCCCTGTGTGTGTGCTGTGTGTCGGTACGATTGTGTCGACATGTATGAGGAGGAAAATGATGTGGAGGCGGAGCAATTGCCTGTAATAGTGATGTCACCGCCTAGGGAGTCGACACCTGACTGGATGGTCGTATGGAAGGAATTACGTGACAGTGTCAGCACTTTGCAAAAAACTGTTGACGACATGAGACAGCCGGCAAATCAGTTAGTGCCTGTCCAGGCGTCTCAAACACCGTCAGGGGCTCTAAAGCGCCTGTTACCTCAGATGGTCGACACAGACCCAGACATGGATACTGACTCCAGCGTCGACGGTGACGAGACAAACGTAATGTCCAGTAGGGCCACACGTTACATGATCACGGCAATGAAGGAGGCTTTGAACATTTCTGATACTACAAGTACCACAAAAAGGGGTATTATGTGGGGTGTGAAAAAACTACCCATAGTTTTTCCTGAATCAGATGAATTAAATGAGGTGTGTGACAAAGCGTGGGTTTCCACCGATAAACTGCTGATTTCTAATAAATTATTGGCATTATACCCTTTCCCGCCAGAGGTTAGGGCGCGTTGGGAAACACCCCCTAGGGTAGATAAGGCGCTCACACGCTTATCAAAACAAGTGGCGTTGCCGTCTCCTGATACGGCCGCCCTCAAGGAACCAGCTGATAGAAAGCTGGAAAATATCCTAAAGGGTATATACACACATACTGGTGTTATACTACGACCAGCAATCGCCTCAGCCTGGATGTGCAGCGCTGGAGTGGCTTGGTCGGATTCCCTGACTGAAAATATTGATACCCTGGATAGGGACAGTATATTATTGACTATAGAGCATTTAAAGGATGCATTACTATATATGCGAGATGCACAGAGGGATATTTGCACCCTGGCATCAAGAGTAAGTGCGCTGTCCATTTCTGCCAGAAGAAGTTTATGGACACGACAGTGGTCAGGTGATGCGGATTCCAAACGGCATATGGAAGTTTTGCCGTATAAAGGGGAGGAGTTATTTGGGGTCGGTCTATCGGACCTGGTGGCCACGGCGACGGCTGGGAAATCCACCTTTTTACCCCAGGTCACCTCTCAGCAGAAAAAGACACCGTCTTTTCAAACTCAGTCCTTTCGTCCCCATAAGGGCAAGCGGGCAAAAGGCCACTCATTTCTGCCCCGGGGCAGAGGAAGGGGAAAAAGACTGCAGCAGGCAGCCTCTTCCCAGGATCAGAAGCCCTCCCTCGCTTCTGCCAAGTCTTCAGCATGACGCTGGGGCTTTACAAGCGGACTCGGGCACGGTGGGGGCCCGTCTCAAAAATTTCAACGCGCAGTGGGCTCACTCGCAAGTGGACCCCTGGATCCTGCAGGTAGTATCACAGGGGTACAAATTGGAATTCGAGACGTCTCCCCCTCGCCGGTTCCTGAAGTCTGCTCTACCAACGTCTCCCTCCGACAGGGAGGCAGTATTGGAAGCTATTCACAAGCTGTATTCCCAGCAGGTGATAATCAAGGTACCCCTCCTACAACAGGGAAAGGGGTATTACTCCACGCTGTTTGTGGTACCGAAGCCGGACGGCTCGGTGAGACCGATTTTAAATCTGAAATCATTGAACACTTACATAAAAAGGTTCAAATTCAAGATGGAGTCACTCAGAGCAGTGATAGCGAACCTGGAAGAAGGGGACTATATGGTGTCTCTGGACATCAAAGATGCTTATCTCCATGTCCCAATCTACCCTTCTCACCAAGGGTACCTCAGGTTTGTGGTACAAAACTGTCATTATCAGTTTCAGACGCTGCCGTTTGGATTGTCCACGGCACCACGGGTCTTTACCAAGGTAATGGCCGAAATGATGATTCTTCTTCGAAGAAAAGGCGTCTTAATTATCCCTTACTTGGACGATCTCCTGATAAGGGCAAGGTCCAGGGAACAGTTAGAGGTCGGAGTAGCACTATCTCAGGTAGTGCTACGTCAGCACGGGTGGATTCTAAATATTCCAAACTCGCAGCTGATTCCAACAACACGTCTACTGTTCCTAGGGATGATTCTGGACACAGTCCAGAAAAAGGTGTTTCTCCCGGAGGAGAAGGCCAGGGAGTTATCCGAGCTAGTCAGGAACCTCCTGAAACCAGGACAAGTGTCAGTGCATCAATGCACAAGGGTCCTGGGAAAGATGGTGGCTTCTTACGAAGCGATTCCATTCGGAAGATTCCATGCAAGAACTTTTCAGTGGGATCTGCTGGACAAATGGTCCGGATCGCATCTTCAGATGCATCAGCGGATAACCCTATCTCCAAGGACAAGGGTGTCTCTCCTGTGGTGGTTGCAGAGTGCTCATCTTCTAGAGGGCCGCAGATTCGGCATTCAGGACTGGATTCTGGTGACCACGGATGCCAGCCTGAGAGGCTGGGGAGCAGTCACACAGGGAAGAAATTTCCAGGGCTTTTGGTCAAGCATGGAAACGTCTCTTCACATAAATATCCTGGAACTAAGGGCAATTTACAATGCCCTAAGTCAAGCAAGGCCTCTGCTTCAGGGTCAGTCGGTATTGATCCAATCGGACAACATCACGGCAGTCGCCCACGTAAACAGACAGGGCGGCACAAGAAGCAGGAGGGCAATGGCAGAAGCTGCAAGAATTCTTCGCTGGGCGGAAAATTATGTGACAGCACTGTCAGCGGTGTTCATTCCGGGAGTGGACAACTGGGAAGCAGACTTCCTCAGCAGACACGACCTCCACCCGGGGGAGTGGGGACTTCACCCAGAAGTCTTCCACGTGATTGTAAACCGTTGGGAAAAACCAAAGGTGGACATGATGGCGTCTCGTCTCAACAAGAAACTAGACAGATATTGCGCCAGGTCAAGGGACCCTCAGGCGATAGCGGTGGACGCTCTGGTAACACCGTGGGTGTACCAGTCAGTGTATGTGTTCCCTCCTCTGCCTCTCATACCCAAAGTATTGAGAATCATAAGAAGGAGAGGAGTAAGAACTATACTCGTGGCTCCGGATTGGCCAAGGAGGACTTGGTACCCGGAACTTCAAGAGATGCTCACGGAGGACCCGTGGCCTCTACCTCTAAGAAAGGACCTGCTCCAGCAGGGACCTTGTCTGTTCCAAGACTTACCGCGGCTGCGTTTGACGGCATGGAGGTTGAACGCCGGATCCTGAAGGAAAAAGGCATTCCAGATGAAGTCATCCCTACCCTGATCAAGGCCAGGAAGGATGTAACCGCGAAACATTATCACCGCATTTGGCGAAAATATGTTGCGTGGTGTGAGGCCAAGAAGGCCCCTACAGAGGAATTTCAACTGGGTCGTTTCCTGCATTTCCTGCAAACAGGACTATCTATGGGCCTAAAATTAGGGTCCATTAAGGTTCAAATTTCGGCCCTGTCAATATTCTTCCAAAAAGAACTGGCTTCAGTGCCTGAAGTTCAGACGTTTGTCAAAGGGGTACTGCATATACAGCCTCCTTTTGTGCCTCCAGTGGCACCTTGGGATCTCAATGTAGTGTTGAGTCTCCTAAAGTCACATTGGTTTGAACCACTCACCACTGTGGAATTAAAATATCTCACATGGAAAGTGGTCATGCTGTTAGCCCTGGCTTCAGCCAGGCGTGTCTCAGAATTGGCGGCTTTATCATATAAAAGCCCTTACCTAATTTTTCATTCAGACAGGGCAGAACTGAGGACTCGCCCTCAATTTCTCCCTAAGGTGGTTTCAGCGTTTCACATGAACCAGCCTATTGTGGTGCCTGCGGCTACTAGGGACTTGGAGGACTCCAAGTTGCTGGACGTAGTCAGGGCCCTGAAAATATATGTTTCCAGGACGGCTGGAGTCAGAAAATCTGACTCGCTGTTTATCCTGTATGCACCCAACAAGCTGGGTGCTCCTGCTTCTAAGCAGACGATTGCTCGTTGGATTTGTAGTACGATTCAGCTTGCACATTCTGTGGCAGGCCTGCCACAGCCAAAATCTGTAAAAGCCCGTTCCACAAGGAAGGTGGGCTCATCTTGGGCGGCTGCCCGAGGGGTCTCGGCTTTACAACTTTGCCGAGCAGCTACTTGGTCAGGGGCAAACACGTTTGCTAAATTTTACAAATTCGATACCCTGGCTGAGGAGGACCTGGAGTTCTCTCATTCGGTGCTGCAGAGTCATCCGCACTCTCCCGCCCGTTTGGGAGCTTTGGTATAAACCCCATGGTTCTTACGGAGTTCCCAGCATCCACTAGGACGTCAGAGAAAATAAGAATTTACTTACCGATAATTCTATTTCTCATAGTCCGTAGTGGATGCTGGGCGCCCATCCCAAGTGCGGATTGTCTGCAATACTTGTATATAGTTATTGTTACAAAAATCGGGTTGTTTATTGTTGTGAGCCATCTTTTCAGAGGCTCCTACGTTTATCATACTGTTAACTGGGTTCAGATCACAAGTTGTACGGTGTGATTGGTGTGGCTGGTATGAGTCTTACCCGGGATTCAAGATCCTTCCTTATTATGTACGCTCGTCCGGGCACAGTATCCTAACTGAGGCTTGGAGGAGGGTCATAGGGGGAGGAGCCAGTGCACACCAGCTAGTCATAAAGCTTTTACTTTTGTGCCCAGTCTCCTGCGGAGCCGCTATTCCCCATGGTCCTTACGGAGTTCCCAGCATCCACTACGGACTATGAGAAATAGAATTATCGGTAAGTAAATTCTTATTTTATCTCATACTGTGTGGTGTAATGTGAATTTATCTCATACTGTGTGGTGTAATGTGAATTTATCTCATACTGTGTGGGGTAATCTGAATTTTGTCTCATACTGTATGACATAATGTGAATTTCGGCTCATACTGTGTGGCGTAACATTAATTTTGGCTCATACTGTGGCATAATATACATTTTAACTCGTACTATGGGGGTAATTCCAAGTTGATCGCAGCAGGAAATTTTTTAGCAGTTGGGCAAAACCACGTGCACTGCAGGGGGGGGCAGAGAGAGTTAGATTTGGGTGGGTTATTTTGTTTCTGTGCAGGGTAAATACTGTCTGCTTTATTTTTACACTGCATTTAGATTGCAGATTGAACTCACCACACCCAAATCTATCTCTATCTGCACATGTTATATCTGCCCCCCCCCCCCCCCCGCAGTGCACATGGTTTTGCCCAACTGCTAAAAAAATTTCCTGCTGCGATCAACTTGGAATTACCCCCTATATGCTGTAATGTGAATAAGGGGCACTACTGCCAGTAGCTGGTGAGCATGGGGACATGTGTGACAAATGCTGGTATCCAGCGGAGGTGGGGTCTGATGGCTTAGAAAAAGGCAGATGTGGCTCTAATAGCACACGTGTAAAAATGTTTACTTTTACTTGTGTTATATTAAACCGGACGGTGGTCACAGCATTATGTTTCATTTCATTTCTCTGGGGTGTATTATATTTACTTTATTATTAGGAACTAGGGAGAAATTAGATTAAACCATGTGATTCTACTGAATATAAAATAGTGCTAAATATGTTCCTAGGCAGTGCTAGACACGCCGAAAAGGTGGTGCTAGATACGCCCAAAAGGCGATGCTAGACATGTCCCCCCGGCGGTGCACCCCCTAATAAAATTAGCTGCGCACGCCTATGACAGATCTCTTTTGCCAACACTTAGCAAACATTTTAAATTGGGTCTAGAAAGATGGTAAGAGGCCATTCATCAAGGCTGCAATTAACTGTAGTGAACAAAGATCTGCCTCAATCTCTGAAAATATTCTGCTACTGGCTCTGTCTTGTCTACAGTCACATATGTTAGATCCATTATTTATAGGAATAGTTTTACTACCTTTAAGACTTAAATGCTTCCTGTATCTGCTGCGGACCAAGTAAGCTTAGCAGTGTGTGCTGCTCTCAGGGAATGATGTGATCTTGGGAGTACACAATATTATGACTAGGTATAGAGACAATAAAGCATCTGTTCTTGTACCAAGCTGGAAAGTGATGGATGAAAGTAGCAATATTGGGTGTCATTCCGAGTTGATCGCTCGCTAGAAACTTTTTGCAGCGCTGCGATCAGATAGTCACCGCCCACGGGGGAGTGTATTTTCGCTTTGCAAGTGTGTGAACGCTTTTGCAGCCGACGGCGCAAAAACGTTTTTTGCAGTTTCTGAGTAGCTCTGAACTTAGTCGCTGCGATCACTTCAGTCTTTTTGGTCCCGGAATTGACGTCCGACACCCACCCTGCAAAAGCTTGGACACACCTGCGTTTTTGCAAACACTCCCAGAAAACGGTAAGTTGACACCCACAAACGCCCTCTTTCTCTTACGTCCTAGAGGATGCTGGGGTCCACATTAATACCATATAGACGGGTCCACTAGGAGTTTGAGAGTGTGGGCTGGCTCCTCTCTCTATGCCCTTCCTATCAGACTCAATTTATAAAATGTGCCCGGAGGAGCCAGTCACAGCTAAGGGAGCTCTCCTGAGTTTTCCTAGTAAATTGTTGTTTTAGAGTTTTTTTTGTTTTTGTTTTACAGGGAGGCTACTGGCAACAGCCTCCCTGCAGCGAGGGATTGGGGGGGAGCAGTGTCCGCCCTGCGGGGTCTGAGCCACTGTCTCCGCTGACTGGACACTGAGCTCCAGAGGGGTCTGATCGTTCTCTGCCACAGGGGACCGCTCGCCCCAGCAGCATGCCACCACCCCCTTGCAGGGCTGAAGAATCAGTGGCAACCGGGAGGTCGGTGTGAAGATGGCGGCAACAGGGTAGGAGCGCAGTATTAACTGCGGTACATGGTGGGGCGCCCTGAGCCAGCGCTACACCCTACACTGGTCCAGAAGCCTGTCTGGGTCTCAGGATCTCAGCCAGCACTAAATCCTCAGGCCAGTATAAGCAGAAGAAGAGTGGGAAGACACTGCCATTTTGGGGGCGGAGCTTCTCAGAGCGGACCCAGCAGCGTTTCAGCGCCATTTTCCTGCTTGCACAGCGCTGACCAGGAAAAAGGTCCCTCCACAGCAACTCCAGCTATATGTAAACGGTACCAGTGGGTTGTAAAAGGAAGGGGGAGGCTGCAATATGACTGTGTATCCTATTAAGGTGCACAGTCAGCGCTGACAAGGGGTCTCCCTTTGGTAAAAGCGCTGTGTGTGGGTTGGCTCCAATCTCTGTCTCTCTCTTGCCATTCTTGGGGGAGAAACTCTGTCTGCCCTCACCTGTTTGTGTGGAGTGTTTGGTGTTCTCCTTTAGCTATGTCCAGGGACACTGTGTCATATGCTGCGGAGGATATGTCCTCACAGGATGATCCCATTCCATGTAATCAGGATAGCACTGGTTTAGCACAGATTCCAGCAAGGGAACCTGAATGGTTTTCCTCTATCAAATCTTGGATTACTCAGATTTCTGACAGGGTTGCGAGTAATGAGTCTGCAACCCAGGTATTACAGAACTATATGGCAGTATGGCCCAATTCTGGTACCTCAGGACGACCCGCTATATGCCCCCAGAAACGTGCACTTGTTAACATCATACAAGATGACACGGATACCGATTCTGATACCAGAGACGGTAATGGGGATGTGTTGCGGGGGTCTGCCTCTCTTGCAAAGGGGATGCAATTAATGATAGAGGCTATCAGGGATGTGTTTAATATTAATGATACCACACCTGAGCAGGTTGAGGAGGCTTTTTTCACGGAAAATAAGAGAGCCTCGCTAACCTTCCCTGCGTCAAAGGAATTGAATACTATATTTGAGAAAGCATGGGAAAACCCGGAGAAAAAACGCCAGATCCCTAAAAGGATGAGGATAGAAAAAAAATGGGAAGACCCGCCTATTGTTGACACATCTGTGTCCAGACTCTCAAAATAGGTGGTTTTACCTGTTCCAGGATCTCCCGCCTTAAAGGAGCCGGCTGATAGAAAAATTGATAATACACTTAAATCAATGTACACTGCTTCAGGGGCCATATTACGTCCCACTATTGCTAGTGCATGGATTGCAAGGGCTATAGTAAAGTGGTCGGCTACCTTACTAGAGGATTTGGATACGATGGATAGAGGGGATGTTGAATTGTTTTTGCGTAACATTCACGATGCAGCAGGTTTTATGGTAGAATCCATGAAAGACCTGGGTTCCATGGCTGCAGGGATCTCTTCCATGTCTGTTTCAGCTCGACGGGGACTGTGGCTGCGCCAGTGGTCTGCTGACGCGGAATCCAGGAAAAGTGTGGAGACCTTACCCTACACAGGTCAGGCTCTCTTTGGGGAAGCTTTGGATGCGTGGATATCCACGGCTACAGCGGGTAAGTCTCCGTTTCTTCCCTCAGCTGCTCCAAAGATATACTTCTCTTTATCAGCATCTCAGTCCTTTCGGCCTAACAAGCCTAGAAAGGCCAAACCGTCCAATACCTTCTTTAGGGGAGGTCGAGTTAAATCCAATAAACCTGCTGCTGCAGGTTCCCAGGAACAAAAGCCTGCTTAATGTACGCCAAAGTCCTCCTCCGCATGATGGTAGACCGCGCGGCCTGGAGGTGGGGCCTGTTGGGGCGAGACGCAGACAGTTCAGTCACATCTGGGTATCGTCCGGCCTGGATCCCTGGGTGATAGATATTGTGTCCCAAGGATACAGGCTGGAATTTCAAAATCTCCCTCCTCACCAATTTTTCAAATCAGGCTGGCCAGTTCTACTGGCAGACAGAACTGTACTACAGGAAGCTGTCCAGAAGTTGGTGGAGGCACAGGTCATTGTACCAGTTCCTCATTTACAAACCACTGGTTACTATTCGTACCTTTTCGTGGTACCGAAACCGGATGGTTCGGTCAGACCCATTCTGAACCTAAAATCACTGATCTCCCTTTCTCAAGGAGTTCAAGTTCAAGATGGAGTCTCTCAGGGCGGTGATATCAGGTCTGGAAGAGGGGGAATTCCTGGTAACCCTGGATATCAAGGATGCGTACATTCCGATTTGGCTGCCGCATCAGGCTTATCTCCATTTCGCATTATTGGACTGTCATTTCCAGTTCCAGGCCCTGCCATTCGGCCTCTCAACAGCACCGAGGGTGTTCACCAAGGTGATGGCAGAGATGATGGTTCTCCTCCGCAATCCAGAGGTGAACATCATTCCATATCTGGACGATCTGCTGATAAAGGCTTCGTCCAAGGAGAAGCTGTTGCAGTCCATTGTTCTCACAACGCACCTACTTAGAGTCCACGGTTGGATTCTGAATCTCCCAAAGTCACATTTGTAACCGACCCAGAGGTTATTTTTTCTGGGGATGATCCTTAACACAGAAGTGCAGAGGGTGTTTCTTCCGCAGGAAAATGCATTGGTGATACAAACAATGGTCCGGGAGGTCCTGAAGCCAGCCCGGGTGTCAGTTCATCACTGCATTCGCCTTTTGGGAAAGATGGTGGCCTCTTACGAGGCTCTCCAATACGGGAGGTTCCATGCTCGGGCCTTCCAACTGGATCTCCTGGACAAGTGGTCAGGATCTCATCTCCACATGCACCAGAGGATTCGTCTGTCGCCAAAGGCCAGGATTTCACTCCTCTGATGGCTCCAATTGCCTCACCTTCTGGAGGGCCGCAGGTTCGGGATTCAGGACTGGGTCCTTCTAACCACGGATGCGAGCCTTCGGGGCTGGGGTGCAGTCACTCAGGGGGAAACATTCCAAGGAAGGTGGTGAAGTCTGGAAGCCGGCTTGCCCATCAACATCCTGGAACTAAGAGCCGTCTACAACGGTCTTTCAGGCGGCCCATCTTCTAAGAAATCGGACCATTCAAGTGCAGTTTGACAATGTAACGACAGTGGCCTACATAAACCGACATGGCGGAACGAAGAGCAGAGCTGCAATGTCAGAGGTGACAAGAATCATCCTCTGGGCAGAAAGACGCGCGTTGGCGCTCTCGGCAATCTTCATTCCGGGAGTAGACAACTGGGAAGCAGACACGATCTCCATCCAGCGGTGTTCAGGGAAATTACAGACCTTTGGGGGTTACCCCAAATAGACATGATGGCCTCTAGTCTCAACAAGAAGCTTCAACGCTATTGTTCCAGGTCGAGGGACCCACAAGCAGTGGCAGTGGACGCCCTAGTGTCTCCGTGGGTGTTCCGATCAGTGTATGTGTTTCCACCTCTTCCACTCATTCCAAGAGTTCTAAAGCTCGTAAGGAGATCAAGGGTTCAGGCGATCCTCATTGCTCCGGACTGGCCAAGGCAGGCTTGGTACGCGGACCTTCTGAATCTGTTGCAGAAAGAGCCTCTTCCTCTTCGGGAGTATCTGCTGCTGCAGGGACCGTTCGCCTATCAAGACTTACCGTGGCTACGTTTGACAGCATGGAGGTTGAACACCTGATACTAGCTCGGAAGGGCATTCCTACCCTGATACAGGCTAGGAAAGAGGTAACATCTAAACATTACCATCGTATTTGGAAGAAATTATGTTTCTTGGTGTGAATCCAAGAAGTTTCCTGCGGTGGAGTTTCAACTCGGACAGTTTCTCCTCTTCCTGCAAGCAGGTGTGGCTATGGGCCTGAGGTTGGGATCTGTGAAGGTCCCGATTTCGGCCCCCTCCATCTTCTTCCAGAAACAATTGGCTGCCCTCCCTGAGGTTCAGACTATTTTTGAAAGCAGTTCTGCACATCCAACCTCCCTTTGTACCACCTACGGCGCCTTGGGACCTTAACATGGTTTTGCAGTTTCTCCACTCGGATTGGTTTGAACCTCTACAGGAGGTTGAGGTCAAATTTCTTACTTGGAAGGCGGTCACGTTGTTGGCCTTAGCTTCTGCTAGACGTGTGTCGGAATTAGGGTCTTTGTCCGGTAAAAGTCCTTACTTGATCTTTTACGAAGATAGAGCTGAACTCCGGACACGTCAGCAGTTTCTTCTGAAGGTTGTGTCGGCATTTCATATCAACCAACCTATTGTGGTGCCAGTACTTACTGACTCCTGAGTCCTTGGATGTTGTAAGGGCTCTGAAGATATATGTGAAGTGAACTTCTCGTCACAGAAAGTCGGACTCTGTTTGTCCTATATGATCCCAAGAAGATTGGGTGTCCTGCTTCTAAGCTGACTATTTCATGCTGGATTCAGTTCACTAACCAGCATGCTTATTCTACGGCAGGACTGCCATGTCCAAAATCTGTTAAAGCCCACTCTACTCGTAAGGTGGGGTCTTCCTGGGCGGCTGCCCTGGGTGTCTCGGCATTGCAACTTTGCAGAGCTGCAACTTAGTATGGGTCGAACACGTTTGCAAAGTGTTACAAGTTCGATACTTTGACTGAACTTCAGATCATCAGAGGCCAATCAGTTCTGCAGGAGCCTCCGCTCTCTCCCTCCTGTTCTGGGAGCTTTGGTACATCCCCATGGTACTAATGTGGACCCCAGCATCCTCTAGGACGTAAGAGAAAATAGGATTTTGGTTACCTACCGATAAATCCAGCACTTCGTTTTCCTGCAACCGTTATCTGGTTCAGTACGACTTTGTTTAGTTATGTACTGCATTGTTACTTGGTAAGTAATGTTTCAGCAGTTGCTGAGTTTTCAAGCTAAGCTAGCTTGATGTGCCTTGTATGTGTGAGCTGGTGTGAATCTCGCCACTATCTGTGTTTAAATCCTTCTCTCAAAGATGCCCGTCTCCTCGGGCACAGTTTCTAGACTGAGTCTGGTAGGAGGGGCATAGAGGGAGGATCCAGTCCACACTCTCAAACTCTTAAAGTGCCAATGGCTCCTAGTGGACCGGTCTATACCCCATGGTACTAATGTGGACCCCAGCATCCTCTACGGACTACGAGATAAGCATTTACCGGTAGGTAACCAAAATCCTATTTCTCATGCGTCCTAGAGGATGCTGGGGACTCCAAAAGGACCATGGGGTATAGACGGGATTCGCAGGAGACATGGGCACTTTAAGACTTTAAATGGGCGTGAACTGGCTTCTCCCTCTATGCCCCTCCTCCAGACCTCAGTTAGATACTGTGCCCAGAGGAGACTGGTTGCACACTAGGGGAGCTCTACAGAGTTTCTCTAGAAAAGACTATTGTTAGGTTTTATTATTTTCAGGGAGCACTGCTGGCAACAGGCTCCCTGCTTCGTGGGACTGAGGGGAGAGAAGCAGACCTACTTCTGTGAGTTCAAAGGCTCTGCTTCTTAGGCTACTGAACACCATTAGCTCCAGAGGGTCTGATCACTTGGTGCGCCTAGCTGTTCGTTCCCGGAGCCGCGCCGCCGTTCCCCTCACAGAGCCTGAAGAGAGAAGCCGGGTGAGGCAAGAAGACTTCAAAGGCGGCAGAAGACTTCAGATCTTCCGGAGGTACCGCGCAGCGGTCGCGCTGCGCGCCATTGCTCCCTTACACAAGCGGCACTACATGGGTGCAGGGCGCAGGGGGGGCGCCCTGAGCAGCAATAAAACCTCATATTTAACCTGGCTATATGTATATACATTGCCTAGGCAATGTATAGGGACCCCCGCCAGTATAAAAAAACGCGGGACCGAAGCGCGCCATATAGGGGGCGGGGCTTCCTCAGCTCAAACCAGCGCCATTTTCTCCACAGTACAGCTGCAGAGATGCTGCTCCTGGCCCTTCACTGCTACCACAAGTAACAGGGTGCACAAAATGAGGGGGGGGGGGGCACGGCAATTTGGTGTTGATTACTATTATATAAAAAGTGCTTACAGGTCTGGGGCATTGGTTAATTCCTTCAGACCGGTGGGGCGCTGGGTGTGAGCTGGCAAACTCCCTTTCTGTCTCTATGAAGGACCTTACTGTGGGTCTGTCCCCTATAGCCCAGTGTGTTTGGGGGTATCAGTACGTGTGTGTCGACATGTCTGAAATTGAATGCTTTTCCCAGGAGGAGGCTGGTGAGGGAGCTGAACATAATGTGGGAGTGACTCCGTCGGCACCGCCGACTGCTGATTGGGTAGATATGTGGAAAGTTTTAAATGCAAGTGTGGCTTTATTGCATAAGAGGTTAGACAATTCTGAGTCTCAGAACCAAGCATGGAGACAATCCATGGGTGATGTTTTATCACAGTCTCAGGCCCCCTCAGGGTCTCAGAAACGTCCATTTACCCAGGTAGCATACACAGATACCGACACGGATTCCGACTCCAGTGTCTACTATAATGATGCCAAGTTACATCCTAAAGTGGCTAAGAGTATTCAGTACATGATTGTGGCTATTAAAGATGTGTTGCATATCACAGAAGACCCCACTGTCCCTGACACAAGGGTCTGTATGTTTAAGGGAAAGAAACCTGAGGTAATGTTTCCTCCCTCATGAATTGAACGCTCTTTTTGAAAAGGCTTGGGAGTCTCCTGACAAGAGACTGCAGATTCCCAGGAGAATTGCTATGGCGTATCCTTTCCCCTCGCCCGATAGATTACGGTGGGAATCATCACCCACAGTGGACAAAGCCCTGGCGCGTTTGTCCAAGAAGGTAGCGCTACTGTCCCCTGACACGGCAGCCCTTAAGGATCCTGCGGATCGTAAACGGGAAACTACCTTAAAATCTATTTATGTTACTACCGGTACGCTACTCGGGCCGGCCGTGGCATCGGCATGGGTGAGTAGCGCTATTGAAAAGTGGGCAGATAACTTGTTATCTGACGTAGACACCCTGGATAGGGACAGCGTAGTTTTGACCCTGGGTCACATCAGGGACGCAGCGGTTTATCTAAGGGAGGCTGTGAGGGATATTGGCCTCTTGGGATCAAGGGCCAATGCCATGGCAATCTTGGCTAGGAGGGCGTTGGAGACTCATCAATGGAATGGTGATGCTGACTCTAAGAAGGCTATGGAGGCTCTGCCGTACAAAGGTGAAGTTTTGTTTGGTGAGGGCCTCGCGGACCTGGTTTCCACAGCTACCGCGGGTAAGTCTTCCTTTTTGCCTTTTGTCCCTCCACAGCAAAAGAAAACACCTCAATACCAGATGCAGTCCTTTCGGTCGCATAAGTTCAGGAAAGGACGTGGTTCTTCCTTCCTCGCGGCCAGAGGTAAGGGAAGAGGTAAAAGATCCCCGGCTGGGGCAAGCTCCCAGGAACAGAAGTCCTCCCCGGCTTCAACCAAGTCCACCGCATGACGCTGGGGCTCCGCTGCTGGAGTCCGCACAGGTGGGGGCACATCTTCAACTCTTTAGTCGGGTCTGGGTTTGCTCGGACCTAGATCCTTGGGTGCTGGATATTGTGACCCAAGGATACAAGCTGGAATTCCAAGACGTGCCTCCGCACCGATTTTTCAAATCGGCCTTACCAGTTTCTCTTCCAGAGAGAGAGGTAGTATGTGCTGCAATACAAAAGCTGTGTCAACAGCAAGTCATTGTCACGGTACCCCCGTCACAACGGGGAGACGGGTTTTATTCAACCCTGATTCTGGTCCCGAAGCCTGATTGCTCGGTCAGGCCGATTCTGAACTTAAAATCCCTCAACCTTTTATTAAAAAAAAAAAAAAAATCAAATTCAAGATGGAATCTCTCCGAACAGTGATCTCCAGTCTGGAAGGGGGGGATTTTATGGTGTCGGTCGACATAAAGGATGCGTACCTACATGTCCCCATATAGCCTCCTCTTCAGGATTGTCACTACCAATTTCAGACGTTGCCGTTTGGTCTTTCAACGGCCCGAGGATTTTTGCCAAGGTAATGGCGGAAATGATGGTGCTCCTGCGCAAGCAAGTGGTCACAATTATCCCGTACTTGGACGATCTCCTGATAAAGGCGAGATCACAGGAGCAGTTACTGAAAAACGTTGCGCTCTCCCTACTGGTGCTGCAACAGCATGGCTGGCTCCTAAATTTTACAAAAGTCGCAGTTGATTCCGACAACTCGGCTATCGTTTTTGGGCATGATTCTGGACACCGACCGGCAGAGGATCTTTCTCCCGTTGGAAAAAGCTCAGGAAATCCAGAACATGGCCAAGGAACTTCTGAAACCGCCAAGAGTGTCGATTCATCACTGCACTCGAGTGCTGGGAAAAATGGTGGCGGCCTACGAGGCCATTCCGTTTGGCAGGTTCCATGCAAGAACGTTTCAGTGGGACCTGCTGGACAAGTGGTCCGGGTCCCATCTGCAGATGCACCGGAAGATAAACCTGTCCCCCAGGACCAGGGTGTCTCTCCTGTGGTGGCTCCAAAGTTCTCATCTTCTAGAGGGTCGCAGGTTCGGAATCCAAGATTGGATTCTGGTGACCACGGGCGCGAGTCACCGAGGTTGGGGAGCAGTCACACAGGGACAAAATTTCCAGGGAAAATGGTCAAGCCAGGAAGCTTGTCTGCACATAAACGTGCTGGAGTTAAGGGCCTTCTACAACAGCCTGCGGCAGGCGGAACATCTTCTTCGCGACCTGCCCGTCCTGATTCAGTCGGACAACATCACAGCTGTGGCGCACGTAAACCGCCAGGGCAGAACGAAGAGCAGAGTGGCGATGGCGGAGGCCACCAAGATTCTTCGCTGGGCGGAAAAACATGCAAGCGCTCTGTCAGCGGTCTTCATTTCAGGAGTTGACAACTGGGAAGCAGACTTCCTCAGCAGACACGATCTCCATCCAGGAGAGTGGGGTCTTCATCAAGAGGTCTTTGCAGAAGTGGCAAGTCGTTGGGGACTTCCTGAAATGGACATGATGTCGTCTCGCCTCAAAAAGAAGCTTCGGACATATTGTTCCAGGTCGAGGGACCCTCCAGCAATAGCAGTGGACGCACTAGTGACACCGTGGGTGTTTCAGTCGGTCTGTGTGTTCCCTCCGCTTCCACTCATCCCAAAGGTATTAAGGATCATAAGAAGAACAAGGGTTCGGACGATACTCGTTGTTCCAGATTGGCCATGGAGGGCCTGGTATCCAGATCTTCAGGAATTACTCGCAGGAGATCCCTGGCCTCTTCCTCTCAGAGAGGATCTGTTACAGCAAGGGCCGTGTGTGTTCCAGGACTTACCGCGGTTGCGTTTGACGGCATGGCGGTTGAACGCCAAATCCTAGCTAGGAAGGGTATTTCTGGGGAAGTCATCCCCACTCTACTCAAAGCTAGAAAGGAGGCAACGGCGAAGCATTATCACCGTATTTGGAGAAAATGTGTGTCTTGGTGTGAATCCAAGAAGGGTCCTACAGAAGAATTTCAGCTGGGGCGTTTTCTCCACTTTTTGCAAGCAGGTGTGGATGCGGGCCTGAAGTTAGGCTCCATTAAAGTGCAGGTGTCGTCCTTATCAATTTTCTTTGAAAGGGAATTAGCCTCACTTCCAGAAGTGCAGACTTTCGTGAAAGGCGTGCTACCCATCCAACCTCCGTTTGTGCCCCCTGCGGCACCATGGGACCTTAATGTGGTGTTACAGTTCCTTACGTCACATTGGTTAGAACCTTTACAAAAGGTAGAGTTGAAATTTTCACTTGGAAGGTGGTCATGCTGTTGGCGTCCGCAAGGCGGGTGTCCGAATTGGCGGCTTTGTCTCACAAGAGCCCCTATCTGATTTTCCATGAGGATAGAGCAGAGTTGAGAACTCGTCAACAATTTCTACCAAAAGTGGTTTCTTCGTTTCACATGAACCAACCTATTGTGGTGCCTGTGGCTACTGAAGCCTTGGCTGATTCCAAGTCTCTTGATGTGGTCAGAGCTTTGAAAATTTATGTAGATAGAACGGCTCGGTTTAGGAAGACAGAAGCGCTGTTTGTCCTGTATGTGGCCAACAAGGTTGGTGCTCCTGCTTCTAAGCAGACTATTGCACGCTGGATCTGTAATACGATTCAGCAGGCTCATTCTACGGCTGGTTTGCCGTTACCGAAATCGGTGAAAGCCCATTCCACTAGGAAGTTGGGCTCATCTTGGGCGGCTGCCCGAGGTGTCTCGGCTTTACAGCTTTGCCGAGCAGCTACTTGGTCGAGGTCAAACACTTTTGCAAAGTTCTACAAGTTTGGTACCCTGGCTGTTGAGGACCTCCTGTTTGCTCAGTCGGTGCTGCAGAGTCATCCGCACTCTCCCGCCCGGTTTGGAGCTTTGGTATAAACCCCATGGTCCTTTTGGAGTCCCCAGCATCCTCTAGGACGTATGAGAAAATAGGATTTTAATACCTACCGGTAAATCCTTTTCTCTTAGTCCGTAGAGGATGCTGGGCGCCCGTCCCAGTGCGGACTCTATCTGCAGTAAT